>NC_041383.1:782155332-782169072 GCF_002162155.2 Triticum dicoccoides
TGCCTGCCGCTTTTCGTAGGAGCTCTTGCCGGTGTTTGTGGCCTTTCTCATCGCCGCTGGTACTAGAAAAACCACGGCCGCCGGTGTCTGCCCATCGGCCCCAACACCGTCCGTCTCACGCTGCAAGGCCATCGGCCATCCTTATCTCCGCTTCTACAGGTCTGCTTCCTGTACGGAGAGGCCGGGTGCTCTTCATCAGCCGTGTCTTCACAATGACCGCAAGGTGGTCGACACTTTGCTCGCAAGGTACCATGGATAGTGTGGATGAGTATTTTTCTAACAACTTTATTTGTTCATCGGATGATCCGTCGTCGGACGATGAGGAGCTTGTTGTTGCTACATTAGTCGTCAATGACCACATTGGTAGGCAGCGATCGAGGTTCACGGGATCAATCCCGGGCCATGCTCAGCATTAAATTGCAATTGAGAGAGCAGTCATTGCCTGCCCTTTGCCAATTACTTCGAGGGCAACCCCCTCTTCAAACCCCATCTTTTTCGGTGAAACCCGAATCGTGTTCTCTTCCATTCAAACACTCTGATTTCGGTGGTTAATGCCGTCGGATCTCCCCATCATCTCGCTCTCGCATAACACCTTACTCGTTGATCTCATCGTGTTGCCATCACCAAGAGGAGCGGAGGGGGAGTGGAGTGAAGTGGCTAGATTTTGGTCCGGTGAGCGAATGGGGAGGAATATATGTGTGGTCGAGTGGACCAGGACCGATGTGGTGGACGCGCCAGGGCGCCCCCATATCCGCTCCATATTTGGGCTACATATGAGGGGTGCCAGTCAGTCTGGGCGTTTGAGGCCCGCTTGGGGCGCCCATCTGGGTCGCATTTTCGTGGCCGGTCAGTGACCGGGCCGTCCGTTCAGGCGTTTGAGGCGGGTTTGGGGCGCCCGGCTGTTGATGGTCTTAGTCATCAAATACCCACCTCATTTCAAATGAACAAAACAAAATATGAATGAATTTTAAGGTGAATGGATGAAATTTAACAAAATTTGATATATTTAAAACAAAAGGACGAAAATTAAGAAGTTCAACCTAAATTTAAACAAACTGAACCTAGGCGAGGTACCGGATGGTAACCTAGTAAGCATGGCCTCCAAGGACACTGACACCTCTGTTTTCGTCCGCTCTGCCGGCCCCGCCCCGTCCGAGCCGTCGTCATTGCCGTAATCGTGCCAATGGCCTGCTTAACTTTCTGGTCGCGGTTGTTTTTGCGCTAATGGTGCAAGGGACTTCTTTCTGTTGACCCAGCTGTCTGATTGTCCAGTTGTCCAGGCCAGGATCTGATCGGTTCGCTTAGTTTTCTTCTGCTCATGTGATCCCGGGTGGGATTTTTGTTGCTAATGTTCCGTGTCATGTGTCGTGGGATATGCTTCCGGGTTTCTGTTGACCCGATTGGGGCATGAAAGAATAAAACATACAATCAATTCACCTTCTCAATCACCTTTTTGGGGTGATTTATTGAAGGAGTGCCTGCTATACGTGCTGCCCATAACTTGCTTAACTTCTGGCCAGAAAAGGTGGTGCGGCTAGAAAGCGCGCGAGTACAAGAAGGCGCTACAAAGGAAGGAGTTAGAACAATGTGCCATTGTGGTTCACACCAAACCAAAGGCTACCAAGAAGAATAGAGCATTTCCGAGGAGGAGCGCCAGAGGAGAGATGGTGGCCGGACAGAGGAGAGACGGGGCACAATGGAATGGCCCGTTGCGGCGTTTTTTTTTTTTTTGAGGAAACGATCTCCCTGGCTTTTTTTAAAAAAAAACACGGTCTCCCTGGCTTCCCCGCTAGGGTTAGCGCCCGTTCGTCCCACTTTGGCCAATTGAGGCCGGCTGGCACTATTCACTGGGCCGGCCCACTCCACTACGCATTCCCATTTTACAAAAAACAAAATAGAGAGGAAGAGAAAACCTCGAACATTTTCTGATTGAGCTGAAAATTTGCATGTGGTCACTCTGAAATATATCAAAGCTCCACAAATTGAATTGGAGTAATGAAGAATAGAGCATGAATTAAAAAATAGAAACAGAAGGGATTCAAATTGCAAGTGTGTTTACAGATAATTTTCAAATAATGGAATAATAGCTTGGGGTGTTACAACAAGCGTGAATCCGTGAAGGTGTTGCACGGATGTGGGGTACGAGATGTGTGTATCTTTTTTTTTTGGACAAAACCTTATACGCGAAATGCTTGTGTTTGGACCAAGTCCAAATAATGAAAGAAAATTGCATTAGAATACTAAAAAAAATCTCACTCCGTCCAATGATAGCGGGAAGCTAAAGGAGGCACCATCGGAGACATGAATGGTGTCTCAATTTTTGTCATTACAAACAACAAAATTCCTACCATTATTGACGACCGTGCTGAACATTAAAAATGGCAACATAAATGAATCACTAGAAATGTGCCATGATTTTCTTCGTCTTCCGGTTCAACGCACAAACACATTATTAATGCACACAAAGATTAAAAGAAAACTTTTTTTATAAACACAATACAGACGTAGATGCTCACACGTCACAGACACGCACATATACTCGATCCTATGAATGCACACACGCATATCATGCCCTTATGAACACCTCCGAGAGACCGAGCTACCGAGTCGTGAGATTGAGTAAGTGAACACAAGCACCTCACTATCATTGCGAACATCGTCTCCCACTAAAAAAAATATTATGTCTTTATGCGACACTAATGCGTCAAATCCGGGGTTTAATCTCTGATGGGATTAATGTACCACTGCCCTTCTAACTATCCAACCGGAGGTTACTCCTCAGCATCAAAGAGAAAGTGGTAACGGTTCGTACTTATTAAATGGTCACATATGCATGCACCGTAGCAATAGACACTGAAGCATGGTATATATATTTTATACCTCAACATGCGCCTCTGTGTCCCCACCGTGCTGTGCAGATGGGAGTTTTGGTGGACAAATCAATTTTCTTCCCCGGTGCAACGCACGGGCATATGTGCTAGTAAACACTAACGAACGCTGTTCAAAAAGTAAGTAAACCATCAGAGACAAGCTCCATCTGAAACTACGATGTTGGGTTGCTCTATCTGGCGAAACAAGGAGATGGACTTCTCTCGTTGGTAAATATACATGTTCGATACAAACGCAATACAAATAGAATCACTTGCAGACCATTTATGAGAAATGTGTTTATGCCAATGGCTACAGTTGGTCTCTTCAATTAGTTCACTTAATTTTCATTTTATGTTCCTTCATGTAATTTGCCATGGGATATGCGTTCGGGTCTTCTATTAACCCAGCTGGGGCATGAAAGAATACAATCTACAGTCAATTCACCTTCTCAATCACCCTTTTGGGATGATTTATTAAAGGAGTGTATAATATACGTTTCGCTCATAACTTGCTTAACTTCTCGTTGTAGCTGGTATTTGCGTAGTTGTAGATAGTTGAGAAAGAAATCATCACGAACAGTCTCATGTTATAAAAAATATATCGCCAACGAAAGCTATGGGCAATGATCATTGCCAAGGCAAATAGAAACACGATATGAAGATAATCATTTGAGTAAAGTTGACAAAAAAATTCCTTAAAATAGTTCACTTAAGTTCCGGGATGTAGTTGGGCTCTGCGCCACTTGACGCAACGCAACAAGCCATCTTGTGTGATGTAATAATGATAGTAGTGCATAATGAACATGAGGGCTGTTTTAAGAATACGTAGGGCTTATGTGTAGGAGAACATGAGGAATTCCTTCAACGAGTTTGGATGTACTAGCGTAATATGGTTCAAATGTCATTGTGAGAGTGGGCAATGCTCGGTACCAAAGAGGCTAGCAATAAAAGACGAAACTAAAGTGCAATGGCTTTGAACTCGCTTTAGAAAAAACTCAAACACTACATAAGGGCGTCGCGGTGTCATATTCCATAAGACTCGAAAGTTAAGTACCCCGAGGGTGTTATTCGGTGGGGTTACTCATTGCGCATTCCCGGATCAACCAAAGTCGTTGGGTCTATTAGCAAAAAGCATCTACAACATGTAGTGCTAATCAAGCCACCACTAGTCCCCAACTTATGCAATTAGGTGAAACAAAGGCACATTTTAAATGACTCCTTTATTGTTTTTGATAAAAAGAAACATGGGGATGTCTTTCAAAAGAACAAGATTTCGTCATGCTAGGTGAAAATAAAGCAAAGTAAGCATTTCAAACCAGTGGGACACGCAATTTCATGAAAACCCTAAGCTATAGAACATTGAATAAGACCCTGCACATGCAAATATAATTTACCCAAGATTAGAACTTTGCAATAGCAAACTCAAATAATTTAGAAAATGAAAGAGAAAATTTGGTTATTAAAAGAGCGTGATAAGTTCTTACCTCCCCAAGCATAAGATTAAGCAAGGGTTCCACACTTTTACAGTTGAGGTGCAATTGGCCTCTCCTTTAATGGACATGGATCTCACTTCGAATGATCTCGTTGTTGTGGTCTGGCGGCTTCCCTCCGATAGAACCTACTAAAAATGAGCTAAAAAGAAATCAAAGTAGTTTTTTATGCATTGGGGTTTTCTATTTTCTTTGAAGCACAAAGGATTAGCTCACAAGTGACAAAACATATGTCTCGAAAAAGATCGGTTTGTCAACCAATGCACACGCATAAGTAGATAAACTATGTCTAGAAGTCTGTAGATTTCAAGATTATGAGCGAGGTGTGTGTGAGACAATATATAAAACACAAGTGTGCAGCTCCTAGCTGCCTAGTTGTAAGTGCATCTAGTGCCCCTTAGTGATTTTGGTGTATTGAAGACTTATAGGTTAAGGGACTAATATGTTTGTGAGTGTACACATGCTCTATAAGTCGATCAGGAGTTTGATATTTACCGTGAAAGTCGACCCCTAAAAATGAATGTCTTCGGCTGAATACTTTGGAAGTGAAGAAATTGGTGTGACCTTGAAGACTTGGATATTCATGCGAGGATTATGAAGCATGAAGACTTTTGTTTTCGTAGTTTCATTTTCTCTTTCTTGAGTCATAGATAACACCGTACTGTTAAAAGGGGGGGTCAAGGTAATACTAAGGAAACTGATTTCCAAGTGATGCTCATCTCAAAATTCTATACCTACCCAATCCTACGAGTGAAGCCATTGGAAATCTCATATCAGTTCAGTCAATTCTTCAGTGACAGAGACGAAGATCTTCTGGTCTCTGAGGAATTTGTCCTGACTGAGGAGTTAGGAATTCGCCAGTGCGGATTGCCTACACAGTGAGGAACATGATAGCCCTGAGGAATTCGAACCTCAAATATCCGACCGTTGCTGAGCTAAGCGCCAACTATTCCAAAAATATCCTACCACCTAACGGTCATATCAGCCAAGGGCATATATGTCTTATCATGTCGGGCTGCTCCTTAGGCTATAAATAGCTGCCCCCTACAACCACTAGCTGGTTGGCTGCTCCGAGAGAAACTAACACTTGTCATTTGAGAGCATTCCATCCTCTGAGGACTTTGAGCGAAAATCATCAAGTGAGGAAATACCCAAATCCCAAACCCAACCCTACAAACCCCAAAGTGATTGAGCATCACTGAAGAGATTGTTCCTCTGTGGAACCGATGCTTGTTACCTTTGAGGACTGTGTATCCTCCAGGCGGTTAGGCGTCATCGTCTGAGCATCCAAGAGGAATTGTAGATTGCCGAGTGACCAAGTCTGTGAAGGTTTGGAAGTCACCTATGAAGACTTACCACTACTGTTGGGCGAGATTTGCGTGATCTTAGCTCAAGGAGAATACGGTGAGGACTGTGTGTCCTCGATTTTAAATACTCAGCCGCTCCAACTAGACGTACAATGATACGTCTCCAACGTATCTATAATTTTTGATTGTTCCATGCTATTATATTACTTATTTTGGATGTTTATGTGCTTTATTTTATACATTATTATCATTTTTGGGACTAACCTACTAACCGGAGGCACATCCCGTATTGCTGTTTTTTTGTCTATTTCAATATTTCGAAGGAAAGGAATATCAAACGGAGTCCAAACAGAATGAAACCTTCGGAAGCGTGATTTTTGAAACGAATGTGATCCAAAGGACTTGGAGTGCAAGTCAAGAAGCAGCCGAGGCGGCCACAAGAGGGTAGGGCGCCCCCCCTATAGGGCACGCCCCCCTATCTCATGGGCCCCTCGGGCGGCCACCGACGTACTTCTTCCTCCTATATAAGCCTACATACCCCGAAAACATCTAGGGAGCACCCAAAGAAATATTTTCGCCACCATAACCTTCTTTATCCACGAGATCCCATCTTGGAGCCGTCGCCGGCGTTCTGCCGGAGGTGGATTCCACCATGGAGGGCTTTTACATCAACACCATAGCCTTCCGATGAGTTTGTGAGTAGATTACCATAGACCTTCGGGTCCATAGTTATTAGCTAGATGGCTTCTTCTCTCTTTTTGGATCTCAATACAATGTTCTCCCCCTCTCCTGTGGAGATCTATTCGATGTAATCTCTTTTTGCGGTGTGTTTGTCGAGATCCGATGAATTGTGGGTTTATGATCAAGTTTATCTTTGGATAATAATTGAATCTTCTCTGAATTCTTTTATATGATTGAGTTATCTTTGCAAGTCTCTTTGAATTATCGGTTTGGTTTAGCCTACTAGATTGATCTTTCTTGCCGTGTGAGAAGTGCTTAGCTTTGGGTTCAATCTTGCGGTGTTCTTACCCAATGACAGAAAGGGTTGCAAGACACGTATTGTATTGTTGCCATCGAGGATAAAAAGATGGGGTTTATATCATATTGCTTGAGTTTATCCCTGTACATCATGTCATCTTGCTTAATGCGTTACTCTGTTCTTATGAACTTAATACTCTAGATGCATGCTGGATAGCGGTCGATGTGTGGAGTAATAGTAGTAGATGCAGGCAGGAGTCGGTCTACTTGTTGCGGACGTGATGCCTATATACATGATCTTGCCTAGATAACCTCATAATTATTCTCTTTTCTATCAATTGCTCGACAGTAATTTGTTCACCCATCGTAATACTTATGCTCTCGAGAGAAGCCTCTAGTGAAACCTATGGCCCCCGGGTCTATCTCTTATCATATTTGCTTCCAATCTACTTTTATTTGCATCTTTTATTTTCTGCATCCATATTATAAAATACCAAAAATATATTTATCTTATCATATTATCTCTATGAGATCTCACTTTCGCAAGTGGCTGCGAAGGGATTGACAACCCCTTTATTGTGTTGGTTGCGAGTTCTTCGTTTGTTTGTGTAGGTTTGTGGGACTTGTTGAGGAGCCTCCTACTGGATTGATACCTTGGTTCTCAAAAACTGAGGGAAATACTTACGCTACTATTGATGCATCACCCTTTCCTCTTCAAGGAAAACCAACGCAAGCTCAAGATGTACCAAGAAGGATTTCTGGCGTTGTTGCCGGGGAGGTCTTCGCTCAAGTCAAGACATACCAAGTACCCATCACAAACTCATCTCCCTCGCATTTACATTATTTGCCATTTGCCTCTTGTTTTCCTCTCCCACACTTCACCCTTGCCGTTTTATTTTCCCTTTCTTTCCCAATCTCCTCTCTCTTTCGCTTGCCTTTTTCTGTTTGCTTGTGTGCCTGTTTGTCCTTATGGCTTTGCCTAAAGGTACCAACCTCCTTTTTAGAAGGATGGATGAGATTGAATCAAATATTAGAAGCTTTATGAATTTGCAATTTGAGCATAATAATTTCTTCAGAAAAGTGCTTAAAGAACAAAAAGGGTTTTTGAGTTTTATGAATATAGAGCTTGATGATATGGACAAAGAGTTTTGTGGTGTGAACTCTCAAATTACCCGGCTTGAAAATGCTATAGCCAGAATTTCTGATAAGCAAGCCACCTTGGTCAATAAGATGGCTGCCAAACCAGAAAAGTTAGATGAAAATAATGATGAAGATCTTAAAGTTATTGATGTGTCCCCTATTAGATCTTTGTTTTGCAATATGAATCTTGAAAATAATGGGACTGGAGATGAGTCAACTTTATTTAGAAGGCGTCCCAATAGTTCGGAGTTTTTAGATCTTGATGCTAAGTTTGGTAAAAGTGGGATTGGAGAGGACATGACTTTAAATAGCATTGAACCCACTATCTTGGATTTCAAGGAATTTTATTATGATAATTGTTCTTTAGAAAGTTGTATTTCCTTGTTGCAATCCGTTGTTAATTCTCCACATGCTTATAGTCAAAATAAAGCTTTTACCAAACATATCATTGATGCCTTGATGCAACCTTTTGATGAAAAACTTAATTTGGAAGTTTCTATACCTAGAAAACTTAATGATGAGTGGGAACCTACTATAAATATTAGAATTAAAGATTATGAGTGTTTTGTTTTGTGTGATTTGGGTGCTAGTGTTTTCACGATTCCAAAAACTTTATGTGATATTCTAGGTTTCCATGATCTTGATGATTGCTCTTTAAATTTGCACCTTGCGGATTCCACCATTAAAAAGCCAATAGGAAGGATCAATGATGTTCTTATTGTTGCAAATAGAAATTTGGTGCCCGTAGATTGCAACCTTTTTTGCCCTATTATTCTTGGTAGACCTTTCCTTAGAACAATTGGTGCGATTATTGATATGAAGGAAGGGAATATTAGATTCCAATTTCCATTAAAGAAAGGCATGGAGCACTTTCCAAGAAAGAAATTCAAATTGACTTATGAATCTATCATGCGAGCTACCTATGGACCAAGTGCCAAAGATGGCACTACTTAGATCTATCTTCACTTTTATGCCTAGCTAGGGGCGTTAAACGATAGCGCTAGTTGGGAGGCAATCCAATTTTCTTTATGTTCTTTGTTTTTGTTCCTGTTTAGTAATAAATTTTGTTTCTACTTTATGTTCAGATGTGTTTTCTTCGTTTGTGCCAATAAGAACCTATAGGATAACCTATGATATGAGTTGATTTGATTCTAATGAAAAACAGAAACTTTGCGCTCACGAGAAAAAATTCAATAAATCACAGGAACGTGCTTTTGCATTGATTCTTTTTGCTTCTGATCAATAAACAAATTTTTTAGGACTTGCTATGTTTGTAGGATTTTTGAGGTTCTAGAAGTTTGCGTTAGTTACAGATTGCTACAGACTGTTCTGTTTTTGACAGATTCTGCCTTTCGTGTGTTGTTTGCTTATTTTGATGCATCTATGGCTAGTATGTAAGGGTATGAACCATAGAGAACTTGTAATACAGTAGGTTTAACACCAAAATAAATAAAGAATAAGTTCATTACAGTACCTTATGTGGTGGTTTTGTTTTCTTTCACTAACAGAGCTTATAAGATTTCTTGTTGAGTTTTGTGTTGTGAAGTTTTCAAGTTTTGGGTAAAGCTTTTATGGACTATGGAATAAAGGGTGGCAAAGAGCCTAAGCTTGGGTATGACCATGGCACCCCAAGATATTCAAGGATAGCCAAAAGCCTAAGCTTGGGGATGCCCCGGGAAGGCATCCCCTCTTTCGTCTTCGTTCATTGATAACTTTACTTGGAGCTATATTTTCATTCACTACATGATATGTGTGTTGCTTGGAACATCGTGTATTATATTAGTCTTTGATTTCTAGTTTACCACAACCATCCTTGCTGTAACACACCTTTTGGGAGAAGCCTATTTGATTAGGATTTGATAGAATACTCTATGTGCTTCATTTATGTCTTTTGAGCTTGATAGTTTTTGCTCTAGTGCTTCACTTATATCTTTTAGAGCATGGCGGTGGATTAATTTTAAAGAAATTTGCTAGTCCCTCATGCTTCACTTATATTATTTTGAGAGCCTCTTAGAATAGCATGGTATTTGCTTTGGTTATGAATTTGGTCCTAGAATGATGAGCATCCAAGTTGGGTATAATAAAAACTATCATAGAAAATGAATTGGATGCTAGGATCAATTTGATGCTTGATAGTTGTTTTGAGATATAAAGGTAGTAATGTTAGGGTCATGCTCGTGGATACTTATGAAATTCAGAAATACTTCTGTTGAAGTTGGCAAGTCCCGTAGCATGCACGTATGGTAAAAGTTGTGTGACAAATTTGTTGCATGAGGTGCTCTTTTGAGTGTCTTCCTTATGAGTGGCAGTCGGGGACAAGCGATGGATTATTCCTACCAATCTATCCCTCTTGGGGCATGCGTAGTAGTACTTTGCTTCGAGGGCGAAGTAGACTTTTGCAATAAGTATATGAGTTCCTTATGACTAATGTGAGTCCATGGATATACGCACACTCATCCTTCCACTTAGCTAACCTCTATTTTACCGCGCAATTTTTGCTGGTAGCATAAACCCATTATTTACCTTCCTAAAAACATCCACCATACCTACCTATTATGGCATTTCCATAGCCATTCCGAGATATATTGCCATGCAACTTTCCACCGTTCCGTTTATTATGACACGTTTCATCATTGTCATATTGCTCTTTGCATGATCATGTAGTTGACATCGTATTTGTGGCAAGGCCACCTTCATAATTTTCATACATGTGACTCTTGGTTCATTGCATATCCCTGTACACCGCTGGAGGCATTCATATAGAGTCATATTTTGTTCTAGCTTTGAGTTATAATTCTTGAGTTGTAAATCCATAAAAGTGTGATGATCTTCATTACTAGAGCATTGTCCTAGTGAGGAAAGGATGATGAAGACTATCCCCCACAAGTCGGGATGGGACTTCAGACTTTATAAAAATAAAAGAGGCCAAAGAAGCCCACCAAAAAAGAAAAAAAGAAGAAAAAAATAGAGAAAAAAGAAAAATAAAAAGAAAAAAAGAAAAAAAGGGAAAAAGAAAAAAATGAGAGAAAAAGAGAGAAGGGACAATTGCTACTATCTCTTTTTCCACACTTGTGCTTCAAAAATAGCACCATGATCTTCATGATGGAGAGTCTCATATGTTGTCACTTTCATATACTAGTGGAAAATTTTCATTATAGAACTTGGCTTGTATATTCCAATGATGGGCTTCCTCAAAATGCCCTAGGTCTTCTTGAGCAAGCAAGTTGGATGCACACCCACTTAGTTTCTTTTGTTGAGCTTTCATATATTTATAGCTCTAGTGCATCCGTTGCATGGCAATCCCTACTCACTCGCATTGATATCTATTGATGGGCATCTCCATAGCCCGTTGATACGCCTAGTTGCTGTGAGACTATCTTCTCCCACTTTTTTTCCTCACAACCACCACAGTAGACCACCATAGTTCTATGTCCATGGCTTGCGCTCATGTATTGCGTAAGAGTTGAAAAGCTGAAGCGCGTTAAAAAGTATGAACCAATTGCTCGGCTCGTCATCAGGGTTGTGCATGATGGGAGTATTTTGTGTAATGAAAATGAAGCATGGCCTAACTATATGATTTTGTAGGGATAAGCTTTCTTTGGCTATGTTATTTTGATAGGACATGATTATTTGTTAGTATGCGTTGAAGCATTATTATTTTTATGTTTTATAAGCTTTTATTTTGAATCATTTGGATCTGAAACATTCATGCTACAATAAAGAAAATTACATTGAGAATTATGCTAGGTAGCATTCCACATCAAAAATTCTGTTTTTATCATTTACCTACTCGAGGACGAGCAGGAATTAAGCTTGGGGATGCTTGATACGTCTCCAACGTATCTATAATTTTTGATTGTTCCATGCTATTATATTACCTGTTTTGGATGTTTATGGGCTTTATTTTATACATTATTATCATTTTTGGGACTAACCTACTAACTGGAGGCTAGCCCGTATTGCTGTTTTTTTGTCTATTTCAGTATTTCGAAGGAAAGGAATATCAAACGAAGTCCAAACGGAATGAAACCTTCGGAAGCGTGAGTTTTGGAATGAACGTGATCCAGAGGACTTGGAGTGCAAGTCAAGAAGCATCCAAGGCGTCCACGAGAGGGTAGGGCGCCCCCCCTATAGGGCGCGCCCCCTGTCTCGTGGGCCCCTCGGGCGGCCACCGACGTACTTCTTCCTCCTATATAAGCGTACATACCACAAAAACATCCAGGGAGCACCCGAGGAAATATTTCCACCACTGTAACCTTCTGTATCTGCGAGATCCCATCTTGGAGCCGTCACCGGCGTTCTGCCGGAGGGGGATTCCACCAAAGAGGGCTTCTATATCAACACCATAGCCCTTCCGATGAGTTGTGAGTAGTTTACTACAAACGTTCGGGTCCATAGTTATTAGCTATATGGCTTCTTCTCTCTTTTTGGATCTCAATACAATGTTCTCCCACTCTCTTGTGGAGATCTATTCGATGTAATCTCTTTTTGCGGTGTGTTTGTCAAGATCCGATGAATTGTGGGTTTATGATCAAGTTTATCTCTGGATAATAATTGAATCTTCTCTGAATTCTTTTATATGATTGAGTTATCTTTGCAAGTCTCTTCGAATTATCGGTTTGGTTTGGCCTACTAGATTGATCTTCCTTGCCGTGGGAGAAGTGCTTAGCTTTGGGTTCAATCTTGCGGTGTTCTTACCCAGTGACAGAAAGGGTTGCAAGACACGTATTATATTGTTGCCATCGAGGATAAAAAGATGGGGTTTATATCATATTGCTTGAGTTTATCCCTCTACATCATGTCATCTTGCTTAATGCATTACTCTATTCTTATGAACTTAATACTCTAGATGCATGCTGGATAGCGGTCGATGTGTGGAGTAATAGTAGTAGATGCAGGCAGGAGTCGGTCTACGTGATGCCTATATACATGATCATGCCTAGATAATATCATAATTATTCGCTTTTCTATCAATTGCTCGACAGTAATTTGTTCACCCATCGTAATACTTATGCTCTCGAGAGAAGCCTCTAGTGAAACCTATGGCCCCCAGGTCTATCTCTTATCATATTTGCTTCCAATCTACTTTTATTTGCATCTTTTATTTTCTGCATCTATATTCTAAAATACCAAAAATATATTTATCTTATCATATTATCTCTATCAGATCTCACTTTCGCAAGTGGCCGTGAAGGGATTGACAACCCCTTTATTGCGTTGGTTGCGAGTTCTTTGTTTGCTTGTGTAGGTTCGTGGGACTTGTTGAGGAGCCTCCTACTGGATTGATACCTTGGTTCTCAAAAACTGAAGGAAACACTTACGCTACTATTGCTGCATCACCCTTTCCTCTTCAACGAAAACCAATGCAAGCTCAAGACATAGCATACAACTGTCACAACAGTTGAAACTGGTCGACCAAATCATTGTCTTCATCAAGCCTACTGGTTCTATTTCCTCAACCCTTTCATTTCCTCAATTATGTGTTGATGAACCTGATCATTACTGTTTGAAGACTTTGACTGAAGACTTTCTCTAATTCCGCAATCCTATTTCTTAAGTCAGTTTGTCTTCATCCTATTATCCCGTGTTTACGCTTTCTGTACTCTATGTTTTATCTTTCGTTTCATCATGAAGACTGTGTTGTTGCTTTGTTATGCTTATACCCGAGTACTTATTCTGCTGCAAGTAGTTCTTCGCTCAGGAATTTCCTCACCCTGAAATTCCTCAGCGAAGAATTCATAAAAATCGCCTATTCACCCCCCCTCTAGTCGACGTAACACACTTTCACTAGTTAAAATGAGGGTTCCCACTTAAGGTGAGAACCATATTAAGCAACTTTTATTTTTGCAAAGTTCAAACTAGAAAAAACAGTACCTGGTACTTGGACTTCAAACATGTCAAATCGAAGCAACCAAGAGACTTATGTGCATATGTTATATGGTTGCCACATTACCG
>NC_041383.1:782169487-782254618 GCF_002162155.2 Triticum dicoccoides
AAGAAGAAAAACATCGATTTGATATTTTTGCCTTGGTACAAGGGGCAGCATGACCGACACGATCATATCATGGGTCGTCTTTCTCTCTGTAAGTCCATGCCTGCATCACCCTCTGGCACAAGTGCGGGAACCACCGCTCGTACTGTATGTCGTCTTAAAATTCGGGACCTTCTGTTGCTCAGTGTTGACAATGGTATTGGTGGTGGTACCATGCAACGTCGATCGCTCTGTGGCGGTTGCCCCTGCATGGCCGCTTATGATATAGACGCTGGTACGAGTGCGAGTGATCATATAGTTGTCAATCTTTTTCGCTAGATTGGCTTTTGTCTTCGGCCTCGAGTTGGTATGTGCGATGATATGACCGACGCGTCCGTACCATACTCTGTCTTTCCTCCTTTTGTATCCTCCAGACGGTTAGGCATCATGGTCTGAGCATCCAAGAGGAATTGTGGATTGCCGAGTGACCAAGTCTGTGAAGGTTTGGAAGTCACCTGTGAAGACTTACCACTACTGTTGGGCGAGGTTTGCGTGATCTTAGCTCAAGGAGAATACGGTGAGGACTGTTTGTCTGGGACTGTGTGTCCTTGAGTTTAAATACTCAGCCGCTCCAACCAGACGTACAACTGTCACATCAGTTGGAACTGGTCGACCAAATCATTATCTTCACCAAGCCTACTGGTTCTATTTCCTCAACCCTTTCATTTCCTCAATTATGTGTTGATGAACCTTATCATTACTGTTTGAAGACTTTGACTGAAGACTTTCTCTAATTCCTCAATCCTATTCTTCAGTCAGTTTGTCTTCATCCTGTCATCCTGTGTTTATGCTTTATGTACTCTGTGTTTTATCTTTCATTTCATCATGAAGACTATGTTGTTGCTCTGTTATGCTTATACCTGAGTATTTATTCCGCTGCAAGTAGTTCTTCGCTTAGGAATTTCCTCACCCGGAAATTCCTCAGTGAAGAATTCATAAAAATCGCCTATTCACCCACCCTCTAGTCAACATAATGCACTTTCAATTGGTATCAGAGCAAGGTGCTCCCTTGTTCTATGTGATTTTGGTTTAACCACATGGAGTTTTAGTTATGTCGACTGCAGGTATGATCAAGGTCTTGGCTGGGTCTCCTACCTTTGATGGGATGGACTACCCCTACTGGAAGAACAAGATGCGCATGCATCTTGAGGCAATTGATACCGATCTCTTGTACGATGTGAAAAATGGCGTCCCCTCAGTCACTCCAGCTCTGAATGTTACTGATGTGAAGAGATTCAAGCAACTCGATTCTCAAGCGAAGAATATCATATGCTGCCATCTGAGCAAAGGACAGTATGGTAGAGTGAGTGCACTGGAAACTGCCAAGCTGATTTGGGACAGGCTGTCCAAGGTCAAAAAAGGAGTCTCAACTCAACGTGACTCCCGAGTTGATGTTCTTTGCAATCTCTTCAACCGCTTCAAAAGCCTCGACAACAAAAATGTTCAGCAAACCTTCGATTGCCTCACTGACATCTCGAATGAGCTTCAAGCACTTGGTGCCACTGACATCACTGATCATGAGGTGGTGAAGAAATTGCTGAGATCACTTGACACCTCATTCGATACCCTCGAACTGATGATTCAAGAACGAGCTGATTACAAGTCACTAGATCCCGCTGATATCCTCGAGAGGCTAAACACACATGAGTTCTAGCTTGCCGAGAATAGAGATCTCTATGGACCGAGCTACGGAAGATCACGTGCACTAAAGGCCAAGACAGTCTCTGAGTCTAAAGCTGTAGATTTTGGTAGCAGCCTTGGTGATCCTGAAGAACTGAGCCAAGAGCTAGCAATACTCGTGAGGAAATTCCAGAAGTTCTCTCGCTGCGGTCGCTTTGGAAAGTCTTCAAGAAATGATGATTCCTCATCCATGACTACAAAAAGAAAACTTGCCACAAATGCAAGAAAGCGGGTCACTACATGTCTGATTGTCCTCTGTGGGAAAAGGAATCAAAGAAGAAGAAGTACAAAGATGACGACTCTGACGACTCGAAGAAAAAGAAGAAATCTTCAAAGTCTTCATCATCAAAATCTTCAAAGTCTTCATCTCACAAGAAGAGCAGTTCCAAGAAGGCCTGGGCATTCATTGGCAAGGAAATGGACTCTGAAGCTCAATCTGAGGAAAATGTGGCAGAGGAGGAATCTGAGGAGTCAGACTCTGGTGTGGCGAGCTTAGCCCTTGCTACTGCTTATGTCAGCAAGTCCATCTTCAACACTGAAGAAAATGACCTCCCCAACTCTGCTGACAAAAGCCTCGATTAGTATGCTCCCACCTACTACTTCATGGCAAAAGGTGCCAAGGTACTCAAACATTCCCCCTCTGACTCTAGTGAGGATGAATCTGATGACAATCTTAAGCCTATCTATTCCAAACTTGCTAGAATTGCTGTTAAACAACAGAAGGCTTTAGAAAAGATTCAAAATCAACTAGACATAAGCGATGACCTGTTGGGGGAGGAATTGAATCAAGCCAAGTCTCTGACTGATAATCATTAGAGACTTCAGACTAAGTTTTCCAAGATTCAAAATCATCATAACACTCTCTTAACTGACCATGAGAAGCTTTCTTATGAATTTATTCAAAGAAAGCAAGATTTTGAGAAGTTAAGAGTGAGGTATGAAGATCTTCAGAAGGAAAACGATTCATTGCTTTCTCCACAGATCAGTTCCACTCAGGAAGAATTTATTCCACCATGTCTTAAATGCATTGAACGTGAATCTGCTAATTCATCACCTGAATGTTCAAATGCTTCTATTGCTTCAAATTCTTCAACTGTCTCCGTGGTCACCAATTCCTCATCTGAGGATACCACAAGTATCACTGACGATAATGCAGGTCTGAAGGAATTGTATGTGACAGACATTTACAAAAGCCTCAAAGGGCATCAGACTCTATGCGATGTGCTTAAAAAGCAGATCTTGAACATGAACCCTAGGAAAGAGGGTATTGCCTTTGAGAGGAAACTCAATGATGATGGGACCTACTGGAAACCTGAGCAGTATCCCAAAACCTCATGGGTTGCTGCGAAAGGACCTCCTGTAGATCCATGCACTTTATGTGGCTTTACCTGTGATTCTTCATAATCCTATGATGAGTCATTTGACTCCAACTATAAGCTTTTAAGAATCAGAATGGTGAAGTATTTGCTCGATATGTTGGAACTAACTACAGGAACATTCCACCTATGAAGAAAATCTGGGTTCCTAAATGATGCCTTGAAAATCTTCAGGTGAATGTCATCATGACACCATCCATGAAGTATAGGAACCCCAGATCAATTTCTTGATATGGATCAAAATCTTCATGTGGATCCAAGTCCTCATATGGACCAAATTCTTCATATGGATCAAATTCCTCACAAGGATCAAAATCCTCACATGAACATCTTCGTGCTAACACTTATGTTTTGCAGGGAAAGTCTAAGGGTCGTGAATATGTGCATTATTCTTCAAACCATTATGTTCATAAGTCCTTGAAGAATTTCTCTGCTTATGCATATGCTTATCCTAACCACTCTTCTGTTGAATGAAGTGCACTGGCTTAGATGCCATCTTTTTCTTATGGAGCTCGTGGAATGATGAACTCTTTGCCACCCCTCCTGATGTGGGTGATGAAGAAACATAACTAATCTCTTATGCAGGGTCAGGTCTCCAGATGAACTTAATCGTCTGAAGAATTTGTTGGAGACCTGAATGTGCTTGAATGGACGCAAGCTAAACATGAAGAAATGAATCATTCATTTCTCACGTCCTCATATTGCTATATCTGTTACTGTTGATGAAATTGATATTATATTCTTCACTAATGAAGTATATGGGTTCGTAAGTTGCACTAGTTCATCTGTAGGATGAACAACCCAAAGCTACTGAGTGGGTCCTCGACAGTGGATGTACAAATCACATGACTGGTGACAGGAACCTGTTGATGGACACTGATTTGTTACCATCTCATCTGAAGAATATCACCTATGCTGACAAAGGCAAAAGCAAGGTATTAGGTCTAGGTAAGGTTGCAATCTCAAAGGATCGACACATGGACAAAGTCATGCTTGTCGAGTCCTTAGGTTTCAACCTCATGTCCGTCTCAATGCTTTGCGATCTTGATATAGTTGTTGTCTTTGGCAAATTTCGTTACCTTGTGCTAATGGAATCTGACAACTCCAAAGTCTTTGAAGGCATTAGGAAAGGAGACTTGTATATTGTTGATTTCTCTGGAGGACCACAGCCTGCCACATGTCTACTTGCAAAAGCTTCAGAATGCTGGTTATGGCATCGACGACTTGGTGATGCTGGGATGAGGAACTTGCATACACTCGCGAAGAAGAAGCATGTCATTGGCATCGAGGGTGTCAAATTCCTCAAAGATCGTCTTTGTGGGGCTTGTGAGGCTAGAAAGATCACCAGAGCCAAGCATCCCTCGAAGACTATCATGACCACTTCTAGTCCCTCTGAATTACTTCATATGGATCTCTTTGGCCCTACTCATTATGCCATGTTCTCTAGTTCTGCATCATTATATGGCTTTGTCATAATTGATGACTATTCTCGTTACACATGGGTGCATATCATCACTTACAAAAAATGAAGTGCAGGAGTCTTCAGACGATTTTCCTCAAGGCCTTCCACTAACTTCGGTGTGAAAATCAAGCATATCAGGAGTGATAATGGAACCGAGTTCAAGAACGCTGGCCTCGATGAATATCTTGACATGCTTGGTATTACTCACGAATTATCTGCTCCTTATACTCCTCAACAGAATGGCGTCGTGGAGCGCAAGAACTGAACTCTTATAGAGATGGCTTGCACTATGCTTGATGAATACAAGACACCTCGGCGCTTCTGGCCTGAAGCAATTAATACTGCGTGCCACATCATCAATAGGGTATATCTTCACAAATTCTTCAAAAAGACCTCATATGAACTCCTCATTAACAAGAAACCCAATGTAAGTTATTTCAAAGTCTTCAGTGCTAAATGTTAGATTAGAGATCCGCACCATCACTCTAAATTTGCACCGAAAGCACATGACGGTTACATGCTTGGTTACAGAAAGGACTCGCACACCTACAAAGTCTTCAACCTAAATCATCACAAGGTTGTTGAAACTATAGACATGCGGTTTGATGAAACTAATGGCTCGCAAAGAGAGCACCTACATCCTGTGCTAGATAAAATGTCACCCGAGGAATCCATCAAGTTCAAAGCTATTGAGGATGTCATCCCAACTGAAGAATCTGCTGAAGAAATCATTCCAGATCATGAAGAAAATCACGCTGGTGATGCTGATGAAACTGGTCCTGAAGAAAAATGCTGGACCTAAGCAAATTCGTCAACCTGCACATCATCGCGTTGCAAATGAAGTGCAACCAGAGAAGATCATCGATGACATCGATGCACCAGGTCCCCTCATGCGCTGAGAAGCTTCACATTTATCTAACTTTTGTGGGCATTTTGCATTTGTCTCCATTACAGAGCCCACTAAAGTTTATGAAGCATTCATGGAATCTGGGTGGATTCAAGCCATGCAAGATGAATTGCAGCAATTCGAGCTCAACAATGTGTGGGAGCTTGTCAAGCGACCAGACCCACGCAAGCACAACATCATCTGTACCAAATGGATCTACCGCAACAAACAAGACGAAAATGGCCTCGTGGTGAGGAATAAGGCTCGTCTTGTAGCTTAAGACTACATACAGGTTGATGGGATTGATTCCGATGAAACTTTTGCACCTGTTGCTAGACTTGAGGCTATTCGCATATTGCTTACTTATGCTAACCATCATAATATCATCTTACATCAAATGGATGTGAAAAGTGCATTCCTCAATGGTAAGTGTCGGGGATATACCCCGCGGTATGACCCGGCCAGAGTTGTAACCCGGCCGGGACTTGTTAAACAGGTTAGTGTTAAACCGGCAGACAGTTAAGACAGATGGCTAAGACAGACGGTAAACCGGCGAGTGTTAAACCGACAGAGTTAAGACAGATGGTAGCACCGGCAGATAATGTTAAACCAGCAGACGTTGTTAAACCGGCAGACAATGTTAAACCGGCAGACAATGTTAAACCGGCAGACTTTAAGAAACCCAGTAAAGGAAGTCAAAATAGTTTAAGTCTTAGGCCAATATGGACTCTACATGTAACCCGCCCCTTCAACTTATATAAGGACGGGCAGGGCTCCCCAAAGAGGGAGAAGAAAAAAACAATCTCTAGGGCTAGACACAACTAGAGGAAAGCCGGTTTACGGCGACTCCCTCATGATGATAATGAGATCTAGCCTCAAATAATATGTAGGTTGTTATCGGATGATGTTTCTCGGGGCCCGAAGCTGTCTAAACCATTGTCTTGGGTTGCATCTCTCGATTCGGCTCAACCCCTCTCAATCTACCACATAGATGCGTTGGCCTCGCGACTAAGTCCTCACACTAAGGACATTTGACGTGTTAATTCCACGATAGTTCGCGCCCAATGTGGGGCTCGCGCACGATGGTGTTGAGTTCTTGGAGGGATCTCTCCCAGGATCGAGGAATTTGTGATCTTCCGGATAAAGAAGAGCCTGCGTCAATTTCAAGTTTATTGGTTCAGATTTATAATCTGTGAGATTTGAGTTTAAAAAAAATTAGGGTTGAATCTGTGCGCCGCCATGTGCAACCTGGCGTTCCGTCGGTCCGGAGCTAAATCAATTTCGAGAGCACCGCTGCAAGAGGCCAAGTGCAAAAAGGAGTTCCATCTGTACGGATGAAAATCATTAAGTTGCGGTTATTTTTTTTGGGTCTGATTCGACGAGTTGTCGCCGCCGCGTACAGGATTTGCCGTGACGGTCGAATTGTTTCCATCACATCAAGCATCACAGCTTAATGGTTTCAAAGACTGGTGTACTTCTCGACTAGTACATCACCTGAAGCCAAATCGGTTTTCTTTGGTCAACTCTAATTGCTGCAAGCAATCTACCAGGAGGTTAAGTAAAAAAACGGAAATGTTAACGCCCACACGTGTGGGCGTTTGTACATCGCCCACACGCCTCCATCACCACTCATTTTGCCACGTATGAATAGATGACATCAGCAGAATTTTTTTTGGTTTTCGGCTTAAAAATGTTGTATCTCCTAAATAAAAAAGCGAACTAAAAATCCGTTTTCACCATTAAATCCGTCTCGACGAGATCTTCAAAACTAGACCCCATGTTGATATGTTTCGGCGATTTTTTTTGCCAGAGGTTGCCACGATGTTTACACTGCAGTTGCCATAGGGCTTAAACTAAAGTTGCCATGTGGCAATTTTAGTTTGTAGATCATGGCAATTTTAGTATTTTGATGATGGCAACTTCAATACTTTCACCAAGAAAATTATTTTTTGTATGAACCATGGCAATTTTACGTGCATGTATCATGGCAATTTTAGTTTATGGTTCATGGCAAGTCTAGTTTCTTAATTCCCCGTTTTATAAATGTCAAAATTTACTTTTAAGTGTAGAAGAAAATAGCTGAAACATATCATGACATCTTCAGTGTAAACATCATGGCAATTCATATGCAATAGACATGGCAACTTTTAATCCAAAAAAAATATTCATCAAAACATATCAACATGTGATCTAGTTTTGAAGATCTCATCGCGAGGGATTTAATGGTGAAAACGGATTTTCAATCGGATCTTTCGTTTAAGAGATAAAACATTTTAAAAACTGAAAACCGAAAAAGATTCCTGCATGCATGCATGCGATGACGTGGCAACCTGTTTACATTAGAGACGTATGGTGCGTCTCCCTTCCTGCCACACGTGTGACAGTTAGCGCGTTTGCCTTACGGGAACATACAGGAATCCAACACCTGATCGGTTTGACAAGTCAACACCAAGCTTGTACGAGGCCACGGGCTGAATCTCGGCTTCCATTTTCATCTCTGAACCTCCACCGCCGGGCGCGTCTCTGACTACCGCCCGTCTTCATGGACCGGCACCTCTCCAACTCGCTGATGCCTCAGCCGCGGCCCCAGCCGGAGTAGGCCTCGGGCCGCCCCCGCCTGCGAGCTATTGCCTCCATCGGTGTCGCCCCTGCAGCTGCGCCAAGCCGCCGCAGCGACCCGCCATCCTTGACCCGCCGTGGTCGATCCGCCATGGCTGGCGCGCCCGCCGGATGCTGTACCATGCTATGACCTCGGAGCGATGTTCCCCTCGTCTTGGCCATGATCCGTCGCGCCCCCTGAACCGATCAGCCGTCGCGCCCTTCTTCATCCACTGGATTGAGCGGCCACCGGGTCGTCCCCGGCTCCCCGCGAACCTCACCTCGCTTTCGTTAACTCGCCGACGGTTTATGGCAACCCCCCGCGCCTTCCGAACCCCTCCGACCGTGGCTTCACCTTGAGCCACCGTCGGACTCCACTTCAAACCGCCATCGACGCTGCGGCCTTCCAGCTCCGTCAGGCCGTGCCGGTTTATGCTTTGGGCTATGTCTGCACCCGTTGACCGCCGTCGGGCTTTGCTGCCACTGAGCCATCAGCACGCCACGTCTCCTGCGGACCGCTATTGAGCCTTGCTACCCCTGCGCCACCAGTGCGTCTCAACCCGCCCGTTTCACCTTTGCCATTGACCCGCCGGCTGCCATACTCTAACGCCGGCTCTCTTGCGCTGCCACAAGACGAAGTCGACGCGGACTCATCATCTTCTGAACCGCCAACGCAGAAAATCTCTGCTCCACCTCCAACGCGGATGAATCGCCGCCCGCGCATCAGGCTTCTTCTGTTCCAAGTTGCCGCGCTTCGCTGAGGAGCCGCCCGTCCTTGTTGGTGCACTCGCCTTGCCACGGGTCTCCGAGAGCCACCTTCACTTCTGCTATAAACCGGCGTGGCCGGTTTTATTTCCCGTATGCTCGCTCCGCTGATCCAGAGGCTACATGTTGATCCGCCTCGCCGTAGCCCGGCGATTGACCACGCACGCCCGCACCGAGTAGAGCCGAGTTCAATCCCCCACGGGTAAACCGCCGCCACCGCGCCTGGAGCCGGCCCTATCCACCGGCCTCCGCTGGACCCTCTCCCCGAGTCGCCGCTATCAAGCTCCACCATGGCCTTGTTGCTTCCACTGGTTCTGCTTCCCGCCGCCTTAAGTTTTCGGCAACGTGCCTCCGCCTCGTGCCGTTCAAACCGGCGTCCGAGTCACCGTCCTGACCCGCCCGCCGTCTCCGCGGTTGGCTCCCCCCGCCCGGTCCGCCGGGTCTCCGCGACCATCTCTGATCCCCCAGCGGTCGGCCTCACCTGCGCCTGGCTGCCGGGTCGCCGCGCCCGCGGATTCGATCGCAAGCTGCTGCTGCTTCAAGCCTCCCTTGATGGCGCCGTCTCCGCTTCTAAGGCCCGCGCCTCCACGGCCACTGGCTTGTGGTGCCTGCATCCTACCGCTATGGTTCCCGCCAGTGGTCGGTCGTCGGTGTTGTTTTGCTGTTGCTGTGTAAGTAAATGGGAGGAGGATTCTGGTTCTGAATACAAGCGAGCAAGCAAGAAGAATATAAAATGTGTGTTTGTTGGAGATAAGGTGCAGACAGAGGAAGCAGTACATGGAGTCCAGATGACATGTGTCAGCAAAGGGAGGCGGATGGCGCTCTGTCATTTTTTCTTGCGGTTTAAAAATAGAGTTTTCCACATGGATCAAGTTATCCCTCTACGTACTTGACAGTTACAGTATGAGGGGCGTCATGACTCACGAGCGACCTGTGTGTGCATGTGTTGAAACATGGATGGCATTTCAATCAATGTGTTCCACGTACAAACATCATGTGAGATCAGAAAAAGACGGAGGAGAACAGGTTACATGGAGGCCTGGTAATACGGCTATACAACCGTCCGTACCACGCCAAGCTACCAGAAAATCCATTCAACACCAGCAACCGGGTTCATCCGATAAAAATACCATGTGCTATCTTGTCTATTTATTTTTGGTGCATATTGTTTTTATCAAAGAACAATTACTCTGGTCTTTGCTAATTTTGGGCAGGGTCGTTAATTTGTTACAAAGGTGTCGCGAAGGGGCGTGCGCCAAGATTATCGCACTAGGGCTGATCCGTGCCATGCTGCTGGACGGTTATATGGCTAAGTCGCCGTCCCCCACTTCATCAACACACGGGACTAACTCGTCCGTCCGTGCTGGCTTACAACGCCGCGGCCAACTCGCCCGTCCGTGCCAGTTTACAGCACCGGTGCCGACTTTCCCCGTCCGCACCGGTTTACAATGCCACGGCCGACTCATCTGTCTGAGCTACCTCTGATGTTGCAGTCGTCCTTGTCGTCCGTCTCTCATGGCCTGGTTTACATCAACATACCGGGCCGCACCTGTCTGCATGAGCTGTTTATTGAGTATGAGCAAGTCACAATGGGTAGCCCGGTTTTCTTTCAACAAAATGGAGGCAAATTATCATATACTATTAACCGCCATCTGCATTGGGTGGTTCAATGGGCAGGCGCACAAGTCGCCGCCATTACACTTTGGTTAACTTCAAATCACCAGTTGGAAGGAACCATTGACCGAGTTGCTGACACGGCTGATACGGGATCATTTATAACCCACCGCAGTCACCTCAACCTTCTGCGGATTTGCATCATGCTATCAACACCAATGACATACAACTGATGCGTTTTATATCGCAGTCAAATACGGGGAATCTCAAGCCAACTCCTCGAGTGACCCTGAGACTCGGAGGCTACGGTGACATGATTCAGCAAATCTTGCCAGTTTCAGCAAATTTAAGAACCCCAGGACGATGGAGGTAAAGATAACCCGGTCCCGGAGGCTATTGTTATATTTATGAAAGTTTAAAGGCCGTCAGAAAATTTCCGGCTTAGAACAGATATGACAGTTACAAAATCCCGGCTTAAGGAAGAAGTTCCGGGTCATCAGAAAGGATTCCAGTTTAAAATCCGGCTCAAGGGCAGTCAGTCTCACTGAAGCTCTCAAATATCCGGTTTACAATCTGGTTCAAGGGAAATATGTTCTCCCACAAAGCTATGACGTTCTGAAATCCGGTTTAAGAATGTTCGGTTCAAAAAGAATTAACTTCTCGCAAGTTCGAGTTTAAAGGCCGTCAGAAATATTCCGGCTGAAAATAAAGATTCCAGTTTAAGGTCTGGTTCAAGGGAAAGATGTCTCGCACAAAGCTCTGACGCTCTCAATATCCGGTTCAAAATCCCGGTTCAAGAAGAATTTATCTCTTTCAAAAGTTAAAGGTTGCCGAAGAGGACCTGTTGCCATGATGCACAGTTCAAACATGGGTATCCCGCCTTATTGGCTTATCATATTATTGGTTACATGGGGGCTTCAGCTGACAAAGCGGAGTTTTGTCCATTAATCCGGCTATCACGCCACAACAAAGCTTGGGAGCTTCACACCCAAGGGGCCAAAGAGAGTCTTGTTGCTAACAGCACAACTCAAACATAGGCACCCATTGAGCACAGCTCACAAAGTTACTTAGGGGCTCTTTGTGTAAAGTAACAAAGAGTTTGAAAGGACCCTTGTAATTGGGTATCGACCCACGGCTTGGAAGCCTGGTGTATTCACCTAAAACCCCGGTTAACCTGCCTTCATGAAGTAAGCCACTCCTATCCAGGTAATCCTGGCATGACCCGCCGAATGTTTGACAAGTCAATCTTATACATATCCTGAACTTGTCAAAGTTAAAACAACGATTGGTTAGTTGGAGGTCCATCTTAAAAGGCTTTGTCAAATGGTTTAACTCAGCGGCTTGGCAGCCCATGAAAAGCCTCGAATTTGGGCCTGACAGCCCTTCAAAAGCCTCGACTACACGATTTTATTTGCCTTTGTCAAGATTTTTCTCTTTTGATAAATTTATCTTGAAGCGGTATCCATTGACCCATATGACTTTTCAGTCATCATAATAACCCGGTGTTCATTAACTCGGCTTGGCTTTCAACTACAAGTTGTCTGACCATATTCATTATTACTCCGGTGTTTATTGACCCGGCCTGGCTTTGGACTATAAGTCGCCAGTATATATTTGGATTGCGCCATTGGAATTATGCACTTATAAATCATTGGGTATATTATTCAAATAGCCAACATGGCTGGATTTTTATTATGGTTATCAATAACTAGTACTATGATTAAGGTTTTCAAAGTCGCTTTAGCGCAATGGCTATCATATTATCAATTGATATGATTTATTCTACAATTGAAGGAATAGTCCCGAGTTGCTGCAGGCTTACGACCCGACACTTGGGGGCTACATTATTTCAGTTGAAATTACATCAAATACACAAGTCTCATGTCACTGCAAGCATGCATCATGATACTTGGGGGCTAATAATGCAAAGTCATTTTTTTGCTCACCTTATTGAAGACCCGACTCATCACATTGTAATGAGTCGGCCCTTGGGGGCTACCAATTGCCTCTTTCAACAATTTAAGGTACAAAGCTTTTTATCCATTACATTGAAGGGTCCACTGCTCAGTTGGTAAAGCACAAGGCTCTTAATCGCGTGGACGTGGATTCAAGCCCCATGATGGGGTTACATCATATGATGTTATTTTTCATTGAAGTATATATCAAGTCCCAGCTCAATAATATCTTACTGAGCCGGCCCTTGGGGGCTACACCGTTGCTGTTCAAAGTTTACATAATTATATTTACAAAATCCCTGCTCATTATTGCATAATAACCCAGCCCTTGGGGGCTACACTAGTTGAAGTTTTTATGAGCATCAGGCAATTACAAGTCCCAGGTTGCTGGAAATTTCTTCGGACGAGCGGTTTTTCACCTCGGCTATAAATACCCCCTTCCCTTCCTCACTTCACTTTTACTCCGCTCGACCTCACTCCCTCGCTCTAGCTTCTCAAACCCTAGCGCCGCCGCTACTTCCATCATCGCCGGTGAGGAAGAGCTTCACTACCTCGACCTCGTCGCCGTCGTACTTGCGCCGGACGCGGAAATCTTCACTCCGCCGCCGTCGTAGACGTCTTCCTCCGCCGAGTTAGGGCGTGGAAGATCTGAGCCGACGAACTTCCAAATATACACTTCCTGTTCATCGTGTCTTCATCAAGGGTAATTAAAGTTACTTTTACTGCATTTATTCGACTGATGATTTTCATCAAATCTTCAAAAGGTGTTTATTCTTCAACCTCGACACTCTAAACACCTAGCACAAATCTTCAGTTCTTGATCTATTTCTCTAAGTGACGTTTTTCTTCATGATTCCTCAATTGTGTGAATCTAACAATCCGCCCAACTCTGGAACCTAAGTCAAAGAACGCTTAGTGAAATTCTTCAAGACACAACTGGTTAATTTCCTCAAACTTGTTCAGTTTTACAAAACCTTCTGAGAACGAATATGACCTCTCCAAATTCTTCGCAGAAAAGCTGCATAGTTCTTCAGAGAACTCAATTGTTCAAATTCCCCAGCTGAAGAAAATGGCAGATGGTAAAATGCCTCAGAAAGGAGGAAAGAAGCTTGAAGTCAACATTGCCTTTGAAATCCCTGATGGCATTTATGCAGGGTACTGCACGCCTAATATGGCAACTCATGGCAAAGAAACCAAGAACGAGCGCAAGGTGCGCATTCAAAGGATTGAACGCCGATGGGCACGGGAGTGGAGAGATTACATATATGTAACTCCAAAGTATATGAAGAAATTCGCTCTCAACCCTCCTTGCTCAAGACCTCCATTGGCACCTGGCCAAAGAGCTGATCCAACAAGCCTTAAACGTGGTGAGGATTATGCAAATGAATGGGCCAGGAAGCAGGCCAAGTTGGCAAAGCAGGTCAAAGAAGCAGTGAAGAAGTTCAATGAAGATTCTGCTGTTGCTGCTACCACTGCTGAGGCTTCTACAAGAAAAAAAGGCTATGCCCAAAAAGCCAGCCAAGAAACCAACTTCCTCAGCAATGCCCTCACGGCCAAGTTCCTCTGTGCCACCTAGGCAAAATCCTCAAGCTGCCCTAGTTCCTCAAACTTCACAAGTTCTTCGGGTTTCAAAACCCTCAGCTCCTCCGACAAAGTCCTCAGCACCTATGCATCTTGCCACGTGCCAACGGACCACAGGCTTCTCTATTGCCTCAGGAGCTTCTGCAAGTTCTTCGGTTCCTCATCCGTCTTCAAAGAGCCCAACTTTGCTGAAGACCAAGGCCACTGCAGGACGAGGCACTAGACCAAGTCCTCACAAGAAACAAGTTGCTTTTCAAGTGCCTTCTGATGATGATGAGGCTGATGATGATGAATTAGCTGATATCATCAAAGATAGGCAGCAAAGGGCCGCTAGAGCCAAAGGGAGTGTTGTGCCTCTTCTATTGGATCCGAAGAAAATCCTAGACTTCATTGACCTCTGGCTCAAGGATCCAAACACTCCTCTGCCAGAGCTGGGCCTCACTCCTGGACAAAGTCACATGTTGACTGCGTTCATCACTGAAGTAAAGTGGAAATATGATCAAGCCAAAGTGGCTAAGAAAGCGCAGTACAAGAAGCAGCACTATCTAAAGGACAATGTCCTCAGCCTATCGCCTGAACAACTCCTCGCTCTACAAGCTGATATCAAAAAGCTCATCGATGAATTCGATTCTTACACGGCAGAATTAGCTGGGAGTCAAGGTCAGATTCATCAAATTGGCGAAGAAATTCACTTCAAGTGTTGCCGGCCCTATGCACATTGAAGTCACTCCAGCTGAAGCATCTGCTCAAGCCACTGAAGGAAATGCTAGCACCGCTGATGAAAATCAGGCAGCTGATGAAACTGCAAGTACCAGGACTGCTAAAGAAATTCCAGTCGCTGAAGAAACTTCCAGGGCAACCACTAGTGTTGCTCTTAAGAACAAGTCAGGATAGCTGAAGAAGCTGAAGCTGTGCATGAAGAAGCTGCTCAAGATAGGCCAACTGCATTAGTTGTGCCTGAAGAAATTGATCCAATTTCCTCTGCCCCGCATGCACCAACACCATGCCCAATTCTTCCTTCTGCTCTGGAAGTGAAGAAAACAAAGGCTGCGGAGCGAGCCGCTCTGAAGAAAAGGAAAGCATCTATTTCCTCAGAATCTTCTGCATCGAAGAAGGCGAAGATTTTGACAAGTTCAATTGACAACCCCATTGATGATGTTCCTCTCTCAAGCATGGCATCAAAGGAACTTGTTCCTTTTGGTAAAGAATATCAGATTCCTGGAGAATATGCTAAAGAAAATCCTCTACTGCTTCCTTAGAGTAGATGGATGAAGAAATGGAAGTTGATGTTATCACTTTAACTTCCCAGGTATCATCGCCAACGCCTCAGTTCACAGCTGAATAGGTCGGCATTGAAGAAATGGAAGTGGATGAGGATGTGGACATTGGGAGCACCACATCTGTCATGAATGATGACTTTTGGGAAAGTCAACACCCCAACTCTCTCATGTTCACACCCCTACAGCAAATTCCTCAGTCCCCAGTACCTGCTGAAGTTCGTATGGGCTCTGATGATATTCATCATACTCCTTCCATTCATGAAGAGATTCCAGCCACTAGTGTTGATGAAAAAGCTGATGAAGAAATGGAGGCCTAGGCTACTGAAGCAGAAGCTGATATTCCTCAGCATGCGGCTCCAGAGATTGAGATTTCCGAGGTTCTTCTTCAACTTACTGATACTCCTCAGCCCAAGCCACCGAATCCATTCTCCAAGACTCCAAAGTTTAAGGCTGATGCTTTCTTCAGCGAGCATGTATTCTTCACTGACTACAACCCCTATGACTCTGCTCGTCTGCGAAGGAAGAGATTTTGGACTGCCAGCCAAGCCAACTTTTATTCTTCAGTGCTTTTCAACAAGGACTAAGTCTTCGACCATGCTCATATTCCTCATGTTGATATGGAATCACTGCCTTGCTTCACCCCAGTCCTCGCTGCTATTCATGATGCTGGATTGCTCAATTTCTGCACTAATATCTATGATTGGAATGAAGAACTCATTCTTCAATTCTATGCAACACTGTGCCAGGCCCTACTCCAACAACTGACCACAACAGCGCTGGCGCTCCTCCATCGACTTCATGATGAAATTCTTCACGGGCATTAGTCCTCATTTTTCGTCCCATTTGGTCAGTTCATGACAAAGGGGGAGAAATTTGAGTTAGTTTTCAAGCGAGTCTATCTATATGGGCGTTCTTTTTAAGTTGCAACTCTCGCTCTAATGAAGCTTTTGTTGATTGAGTTGTAAACTTAAGTCCGGTGGTGACCTGATACTTTTGCATTATTTTTCTGCATGCTATTTCCTCATATATGCTATGCACACATGCTGAATTACATCAGTCACCACATTTCATCATGGATTTCAAATTCTTCAATATATATGTTAAATGCGTGTATGGTTTACAAGATATACGGGGAGATCTCCATGATTCTACTTTTCAAGTGTGCATTGCTTCAAAAGCAAATTCCTCACTATGCACATCTTCAGGGGGAGTTCTTCTATATCTTGCAATCAAATTCCTCAACATTGAGCACTTTCATTCATAAGTTTATCCCAGTTGAAACCTTAACCTATATTGTCATCAATTACCAAAAATGGGGAGATTGTAAGTGCATCTAGTGCCCCTTAGTGATTTTGGTGTATTTAAGACTTATAGGTTAAGGGACTAATATGTTTGTGAGTGTACACATGCTCTATAAGTTCATGAGGAGTTTGATATTTACTAGGAAAGTCGACGCCTAAAAATGAATGTCTTCGGCTGAAGACTATGGTTCTCCTAAAAATCATCTACTCAAAAAGTTACATCCAAATCTAATTGGGGGAACCACGTTAAACATTTTCAAAATGCTCAAAAACCTAACAGAAAAAAGTTACGGGCCTTTTTAGATCTAGAGTGGAAAAAACTGAAATTTTTTCAAACTGTGGTCAAACAATGGTCAAACTAATTATTCTACAATATTAATGTTACTAAATAATTATTTCAGTTATTTTGAATTTTGGTCAAATCTGGTCAAACTGTGGTCAAACAATGGTCAAACTGTGGTAAAACAATGGTCAAACTAATTATTCAAGAAATATTAGTGTTACTAAATAATTATTATTTTTTAAAACAATAGTTTCAAACTCAAACAGTGAAATGTGTCACTTCATGCTCAAGCAAAATTCCTGAAGGTTAATAGGATTGACATCTTACTATTGTCAGGAAAACAACAAGTGCACACTTGGAAAGAAGGGAGAATAGAACCCGGAAGTTAAGCGTGCTCAGGCTGGGGGAGTGGGAGGATGGGTGACCGTTCGGGAAGTTAGATTATTTGGAATGATGAGGGGTGATTAGAGATTCGAGGATAAATTAAGCAGTGATGAGGGGTGGTGATTAGAGATTAGAGGTTAAAATAATTCAGAAATTTGAAAATAAAAAATAAATTCAAATAAAAATCATAAAATTTCCTTTAGTCCCGGTTGGTGTTACCAACCGGGACTAAAGGTGGAGCTCCACGTGGCCGCGGCCTTTAGTCCCGGTTCGTTTAAGAACCGTACTAAAGGGGAGAGGCATTAGTAACGACCCTTTAGTCCCGGTTCAAAAACTGGGACTAAAGGGCCTTACCAACTGGGACAAAAGCCCCTTTATCTACTAGTGACCTGTGAAGACTTACCACTACTGTTGGGCGAGATTTGCGTGATCTTAGCTCAAGGAGAATACGGTGAGGACTGTGTGTCCGGGACTGTGTGTCCTCAAGTTTAAATACTCAGCCACTCCAACCAGACGTACAACTATCACAACAGTTGGAACTGGTCGACCAAATCATTGTCTTCACCAAGCTTACTGGTTCTGTTGCCTCAACCCTTTCATTCCTCAATTGTGTGTTGATGAACCTGATCATTACTATTTGAAGACTTTGACTAAAGACTTTCTCTAATTCCTCAACTCTATTTCCAGTCAGCTTGTCTTCATCCTGTTATCCTGTGTTTATGCTTTCTATGCTCTGTGTTTTATCTTTCATTTCATCATGAAGCCTGTGCTGTTGCTCTGTTATGCTTATACCTGAGTACTTATTCCGCTGCAAGTAGTTCTTCCCTTAGGAATTTCCTCACCCTGAAATTCCTCAGCGAAGAATTCATAAAAATCTCCTATTCACCCCCCTCCAGTCGACGTAATGCACTTTCACTAGTTAAAATGAGGGTTCCCACTTAAGGTGAGAACCACATTAAGCAACTTTTATTTTAGCAAAGTTCAAACTGGAAAAACATTAGATGGTACTTGAACTTTATACATGTCAAATCGAAGCAACCAGGAGACTTATGTGGATATGTTATATGGTCGCCACATTACCGTACACATCACCTCATAAGGTCTAACCCCCGCGAAAATAACGCACAAGATAAAAAACATTGAGTTGATATTTTTTAGCTTGGTACGAGGGGCAGCATGACCGACACGATCATATCATGGGTCGTCTTTCTCTCTGGAATTCCATCGGCTGCATCACCCTCTAGCACAAGTGCGGGCAGCACCACTCGTACAGTATGGCATCTTAAAAGTCGGGACCTTCTGTTGCTCAGTGTTGACAATGGTATGGGTGGTGGTACCATGCACCGTCGATCGCTCTATGGCGGTTGCTCCTGCATGGCCGCTTATGATATAGGCGCTGGTATGAGTGCGAGTGATCGTACATTTGTCAATCTTTTTCGCTATATTGGCTTTTGTCTTCGGCCTCGAGTTGGTATGAGCGATGATAGGACCGATGCGGCAGTACCATACTCTGTCCTTCCTCCTTTTGTTTGAGGATTCTCTGTCTTTCCTCCTTGAGTTATAGAACTTCATGAAAACAAAAACCTGTGCCTGGTGGACACTTATGTCCTTAAATATTGAATTTAGAAAAATAAGTTATCTTTGCATGGGTGGTATAAGATTCTGCAATAGTTTCTTTCAGGATGACACATCATTTTCTGACAGAGCAAAGCCATGCGCGTTGGAAATGCGGAGACCATATAATACATGAATAAGCTTTCGTGGTATAACTACCAATAGACAAAAAGGATGAAATGCCATTTTGTGTCATTGTTTTCCTCTAGTATCTCATATCTCAGAGTTCTCAAATACATTGAGCAGAGAAGGGAAGAGATGCAATCCTATCTCAATCTATGGTAGCATTGTTTTCAACAGAGTTCTTGAAAGCATACATATATGGATGTCATTCTAGAAGTGTGAACTTGCATGTGAGTTGGTATTCATTCATTTTATAAAGCATACATGTATCAAGAAGAGTTCGTGTGGAAAAACCTTGATGCCATCTGTGTTCTTTTTGGTGGCTGTTCAAGAATTGTGAGGGCATTTCCAACGTGGATCCTCAAACTGCCTACATCCGTCCGAACCGTGCGGTTCGGACGCTTTTTTTCATTCAACATGGTTTTTTATCCATCTGTGGATTGGTCCGGATGTCCTTTTTGCCCCACTCAAATCCTGCCTCCCGGTCTCATTCTCTTCCATTCCGCCTCTGCTTCCACTTAGTTTGCATCTGCACCGTTCTTGTCCGCCACTGCCTTTGTACCGTCCGGCCATCGTCCAGGAATTGCCGGACGTCCGTAGACCCCACCCACCCGCTCGCCTTCTCCAAAGGCGTCGTCCAATCAGGATCCATCCGTAGTTAGGTACCCTCGGCCCCTTGTCGACGTCATCCATGACAGACACCACGCCCGGTAGGTGTTCGGTCAAATGTCATTGAGTTTATTTTCGAACTTCATGTCATTTTTTAGAGTAAGAAAGATGGCAAGGTACTTGGTGCAGGAGGATGAGTTGTTGTGCAATGTATGGTTAGTCGTAACTACGGACTTCGTAGGCAGGAGAAGAAGAGGCGGGGGGGGGGGCATTCGGTAGCGTGTGAATGGTTCATTACATTGCGCCCTATGGCATGCACATCATCCATGAACGCAATGTCATGTCCTTAGCGTATCGATGGTACACCATCCATGACTCCGTCCTGAAGTATTGTGGTGCGGTTGATCGGCTAGAGGCAATGTGGCCATTGCACTAGACAACCATGGAGATTGTAAGTTTTGTTAATTTATTTATTCATTCTCTCATTGTTGGTCTACATGTTGTGCATCATGCATACGCTACCCTCATGTGTTACATGTTAGAGAACGGACCGTTCACACTCATACATTGTTGATGAAGCTCAAAGGGTAGTATGTGTAAAATAACATGATCCATACATGAAAAACTTGTTGAACATCCGGTTAATCTTATTAAATTATAATTATTGTTGTACTAGGCATATTGTATGCTATTTATGGATGATCTGGTTAGTTGAAATCTGGTTTGAAATGTATGCGACTACGCTTCGATGCATGGCAGGCTTCCGCATCCGTGGCCGCGACTGGTCCCTCCCCGTTGGCGGACGGATGCAGTGTCTGCTTTCGGGGCCAGTGTTGAAGATGCCCTGAGACTAAGATGGCTCTCAAAATGAAAGAAATGTTTTCCATGCTTAATGTTAGTGTGGTGTAGCGAGAAATGCATGTAGAAAATTAGATGTGATCCCTTATTGGATTTCAATCAACACCTTTGTACGCGTGGACGCTAGACCATTTGACATGGACCTTTTGTTTTTGGGATACATGACTGGACCATTTTCACTACCAAGGAGAAGGAAAAGCTCACTCCACTCGGCGGTTCATGGCGCATTACAACCGGGAGAAGAAACTAAAGCCACAACTACAGGAAACCTGCTCCTCGGGAGGCCACGGTCCATGATTCCCCCTTGAACATGCTCATCTGGGCCACCACCCCCGTCGTCGGCCCACCACTCGGAGTACTGGAGCTCATAGGTCGCCAGCTCTGTCACTCTGGGGCTGAGCCCCTACTACACCTTGAACTCATAATGCATGTCGAGCCTTCCCTACAGGAGCTTGGTCCCGTCTTTGCCCGCCACGATCGGAACCATGAAGTCCGATCGTCCATGCACCCACAACACCGGTGTCTACTTTGCCTCTGACCCTGGACGCGAAGGACATGCCGCACTTTCCATCCGAAGAGTTTTATTTTTCCCAGGGATTCAAAGTTGTTATAGGTCTTTCCAAACCGTGTTTATGTGAGTACTTGTTGTATTGTCTGGTCTGGAGTAATGGTGCCCAAACTGATGATCGAATTCGTGATGATAGGCCCAATGAACTGAAAAAGTTCCTGACCTTGTGAAGTGCCAAGCCACAAAGTCTTCCACAACTTCGACATGAAAATGGATTTGCATTATTCTTTTAACATCAACAGGTAAGAAAACATTGCGAAGGAGCACCTCATCCCATTGTCCCGTATGGGGATCAGTAATTTCTTCCACCTTAGTTAACACTGGTCCTCCCTTTGGGGTAATGCTTCTTCTTGATTCCCTAGAGAGAATCCAAGGGTCGTCCCAAATATTGATATGTGAGCCCAAACACATTCGCCATATGCATCCCCTTTTGAAAATATGAATTCCTGCAACAATGATTTGCCACATAAATGAAGAACCTTTCTTTGGTCCTTCTTTTAATAGATCACCATTTGGATAATACTTAGCACTCAACAGTTGCACACACACAGAAAGTCAGGACTTTGGAGAAGTCGCCAACATTGCTTTGCTAGCATAGCAAGATTAGAGTTGTGAAGGTCTCTAAACCCCGTACCACGCTTCGTCTTTGGAACACATATTTTTCACCATGCAAACCAATAATTTTTTTTCTTTTATTCTCCATCAACCCACCAAAACCCTGATATCTCATGGGTAATTGATTTATGGATTCCTTCAAGCAATTTAAACACATACATAACACATGACTATTGCTTGTGTTATAGATTTTAAATAAAATTCTTTCCTTGCACTCATAGCAATTTCTCCTTCCATCCCTTTGGCCACTCACAAACTCTATCACGTGAATGCTGACAATCACTTCGGTCTACCCCAACCATCATGGGGAGACCCAGATATTATCGGAAAAAGCTTGAGTTAAATTATCCAGAATGCCGCAAACACCTTCCCTGGCTAAAATTCTAGTGTTATTCCTGAAGAAAATACTGAAGTTTGCTATACTCAAGTGCTAGCCAGAACTAGCACAATAAGTGTCTAGAATCCTCTTCAATGTATTTGCATTATGATCAGTTGCTTTCATGAAAATAAGGGAGTCATCAAAAAACAAGGTGATAGATAGAAGGGGCGTTGATTATCAATTACAATATTGCTACTTCTAAGCTAACACTACCATTGATCACCCCTTACAACTATAGCACAAAAAGTACATATGCTGCGAGAACTTGCATATCTTCGGAACTATTTGTGTTGATTAACTAAGTGTAACACCCTGTTTGTTAAGCTACAGCAATCCCATGTTAATGGTGCCATGTCATCACTCTTACTGTTGCTAATCCTCACTTGCATTTAAACACGGTTCAAATTTCAAATTTAAATTAAAGTAAAAAATCCAACTTCTCAAACATGAAAACTAAAATGTTCAAAGTGTGGCAATATTTGTCATGTTGAAACCCACATTTTATAAAGTATTTAAATGCCCCACAATCAATAAAACAGTGGCAGAAATAATGTTTTAAATTATTTTTTAATTTACAAAAAAAATCCAAACTATATTAAATGCTCACCAAATCATTTTATGGCAGTGCATAAAATTGCATTGTGATTATTGGGCCAAATACCATATTTTTTAAAAGTCAAATGCTAGTGGTTTTAAAATAAAGAAGAAACAAATAAAAAAGATAAAGGAAATTACAAAAAAAGGAAAAGGAAAAAAGAGTGAGAGAGCCCTTGCCTCTCGGGCCTCGGCCCACCAAGCCAGCCCAGCCTTCCCCCCTCCCCAGTCACCTCCCCGATCGCCCGACCGAGCGGCGCGGTCGCTGCCGAACCCCCTCACCACACAGCGATGGAAGGGGATAATTAAGACGCCCTGCCTCCCCTATCGCCCCTGCTCCACTCACCCACTCGCCCACTCGCCCCGTTCCCTCTCTTCCTCGATTTCTTCCTCACCCGAGCGCCGCCATGGATGGACCTCACTGAAACTTGCGTCCATCGGTGTCTACTCGTCCCCTCGTCTTGTCCACGAGCTTCGGGGCTCTCGTCTACATCGAGATGGTGCTCTACGTTGTCTTGGGGGGTAGCGCAACATCCTCGTCATCTCCGTCGATGACCGCGGCCACCGGAACCTCGATCCCCTGCTCTGCTGCTACTAAGCCTATCAACGAGCCTTCTTGCGCTCCTATGGTGAGAAGCGCATCGTCCCCCTGGTCTCCCCCTTCTTCTTCCATTCTCTGCCGCCCCGTGCCACCTCGTGGCCGCAACCACCACGACCGCGCCCACCTCGCGCTCGCGCCCGACCCCGGCTGCCTCAGGACTCCCTGCCCCAGCACGGCCTCCCTGCTTCTGCTGCTCTTGCCACTGCCGCCTCATGCAGCTCTGCTTGCCGCAGCCACCACGGCACGCCACGCCCAGTGTGATTTCACGCGCGCCACCTGCAGGCCATGGCCTGCTAGGCTCGATGTCGCTTGCTGTTAGTGCAGCTGCTACCGCTGCTGCCCAAGGCCGCCGCCACCGATGCGCCCGGTGAAGCTTTGCGCAAGCCCCTAATAACCCACAATTATAGGGGATCGCAACAGTTTTCAAGCGTAGAGTATTCAACCCAAATTTATAGATTCGACACAAGGGGAGCCAAAGAATATTTGAAGATATTAACAGCTGAGTTGTCAATTCAACCACACCTGGAGATTAATTATCTGTAGCAAAGTGATTATTAGCACAGTAGTATGATAGTTTTGATGATAGCAGCAGTAGTAACGGTAACAATAACAGTGATAGCAGTGATATTGTAGCAGTAACTATAACAGTAGCAACAGTAGTAACTTAGCAAGAACAATATATGATAAATTCGTAGGCATTGGATCGGTGACTCGTTGGATGATATTCATCATGAGACAGTTATAACCTAGGGCTATATGGCACTAGCTCCAGTTCATAAGTATAATGTAGGCATGTATTCCGTAAATAGTCATACGTGTTTATGGAAAGAACTTACATGACATCTTTTGTCCTACCCTCTTGTGGCAGCCGGGTCCTATTGGAAACTAAGGGATATTAAGGCCTCCTTTTAATAGAGAACCGGAACAAAGCATTAACACATAGTGAATACATGAACTCCTCAAACTACAGTCATCACCGGGAGTGGTCCCGACTATTGTCACTCCGGGGTTGCCGGATCATAACGCGTAGTCGGTGACTATAACTTGCAAAATCGGATCTAGAACATGGATATCATGGTGATAACATAAATGGTTCAGATCTGAAATCATGGTAGCCGGGCCCAAAGTGACAAGCATTAAGCATGGCAAAGTCATAGCAACATCAATATCAAAACATAGTGGATACTAGGGATCAAGCCCTAACAAAACTAACTCGATTACATGATGAATCTCATCCAACTCCTCACCGACCAGTGAGCCTACGAAGGAATTACTCACTCCCGGTGGGGAGCATCATGGAATTGGCGATGGAGATGTGTTGGTGATGACGAAGATAGAAGACCCCCCTCTTCGGAGCCCCAAACGGACTCCAGATCTGGCCTCCCGATGAAGAATAGGAGACCGTGGAGGCTTCATCTCGTGAAACACGATAATTCTTTCTCCTCATTTTTTTCTCGAAATATGGGATTTATAGCGTCGGTTTGAGGGTCAGCAGGGCCACCAGGTGGTCAGTACCTACTAGGTGCCCCACTCAGGTCCCTCCTGGCTCCAAAAATTCTCTTATTTGATATAAAAAATCCTTGCAAAGTTTCGTTCCATTCCGAGAACTTTTATTTCTGCACAAAAACAACACCATGGTAGTTCTGCTCAAAAGAGCGCCAGTCCGGGGTTAGTTTCATTCAAATAATGCAAATTAGAGTCTAAAACAATAGGAAAAGAATTAGGAAAAGTAGATACGTTGGAGACGTATCAACTCCCTCAAGCTTAAACCTTTGCTTGTCCTCAAGCAATTCAGTTGATAAACTGAAAGTGAAAAAAGAACTTTTACTAACTCTTTTGCTCTTGTTTCATAAATAAGCTTAAATAGCACCCAGGTTTTCACCAAGGATTATAAATAACCATGTCGACAATAACTCTTAAAAGTTATATTAACTCATATCAATGACATAAACAACTAGAGAGCAATAATAAGATATCTCAAATAGCAACACGTTGTCAAAACAACCATGATATAATATGACAATAGTGGTATCTCGCTAGCCCTTTCTGAGACCACAAAACATAAATGCAGAGCACCCCCAAAGTTCAAGCAGCGACTAAACATTGTAATTCATGGTAGAAAAGATCCAGTCATGATGCACCCAACATTAGCTATACACAATGCATCAGCATGACAGTAGTGCTCTCAGGTTCTGGCGCTTATTTGAGAAGGTGATGGCAGAACATAAAAGTAAATAGATAGTCCCTTCGCACAGGGAAGCAGTGATTTGCATAGGTGCCAGAGCTCGTGTTTTTAAAGTAGAGGTAAATGACATTTTGAGACATGCACCCTTCTCATTTACTTCACGACCATCAGTTATCAATATTTTCCATGCTAAGCATGCTAGTAGCGGTTCCCAAGCGGAAATGTAAAGGTTATGACTCCATTGGGAGTTTTTGTTTATTATTTGTAAGCTCTTTTCTTTTTGTAGTTTGGGACTGGGCATCCCTATTACAACTCTTTTCTCGTGCGATGGTGAGTGAATAAACACTCAACCTGAGAATAACCCGCTTAGCATTTAAGATACCGACTACCTCCTGTCGTTCCATGAACGATCCAGGCACATAAGACGATATTTATTTGATGTTTTTAGAGGTGGCACATGCAAATTTACTTAGGGCGGTAGGGTAATACCGTATATAGGTAGGTATGGTGCACTCATCTGGAATAACTTGGGTTTCAGGTTTTTGGATGTACAAGCAGAATTCCCACTTAGTACAGGCGAAGGCTAGCAATTAGGTAGAGAAGCAGCCAACAAGAGAGCAATAACGGTCATGAACATGCATTATGCATAAGTAACATTGGATACTATCATGAATAAGATATGAAAACCATGAACATAAATATCATAGAGGCTATGTTGGTTTTGATTCAACTACATGCATGAACATGTGCCAAATCAAGCCACTCAAACATTCAGAGGAGGATACCATATCATCATACTACATCGCAATCATTATAACACAATATTTGTATCCAAGATAAGCCATTATTCACTCCTAGCTACTTATGCATGGCATGCGAAACTATAATCTCTAATTGTCATCGCAAACATGTTTGATCACAATAGGCTGAAGCATTGATACTAGGTTAAACATATTTACAAAAGTAGAACAAGTCGAGTTCATACCTATTTCTCTCTGCCACGGCCAGTTCATCTAATATCGTCATTATTGCCTTTCACTTGCACGACCGAATGATTTGATATTATAATAGTGCAAGAGTGCCGTGGACTAAGCTGAAATCTGCAAACATTTTATTCAAGGGGAGAAGACAAGGTAATATGGGCTCTTTGTTAGATCAACAATAATGCACATGAGAGCCATTTAACATTTTCATCGTGGTCTTCTCCTTGGTATGACTCGATAAAAGAAAAAGAAATTCTGCAAAACACACTGAAATATTTTTTGAGTTTTTGGTTTTTCGAAAGCAAGCGGACGAAAAAGGGAAAAGAAAAAACAAGAAAAACTATTTACACGGGAAATCTCCCAACAAGTAAAAGAAGAACAAGGATAACTTTTTGGGTTTTCTTTTTAGTACTACAGAAATTTAAACTAGGAAGAAAATCAAAAAGAAGCAAGAAACATATTTTTGGGATTTTCTCAAAGTTTTTCAAACACACAAGAAGAAAGTAAGAAAAATAATTAAAGCATGGATGATACAATGAAAAAGTGTGGACACCGACAACTTGAAATGAAATGTGTGAACATGAATGTAATGTCGGTGGGAATACATACTCCCCCAAGCTTAGGTTTTTGGCCTAGCTTGGTAATCACCAGTCGTAGAAGCCGTGAGGTCCAATGTTGAAGTGCTGGGGAACAGGCACCATAGGGTCCCACTGCTGAGGCTCCGCCTGCGCCACCGCCAGGTTGTTCTGGTAAGTGACAATGTCCTTAGGCATAACTCTATATCCATTCCTAGCAACATAATCAAACAAAGCAGGTGCAGGCAAGGGGATAACATCACCAGTGTCCTCACTAAAACCTAAATTCTAAGGCATGTCAATATCAGGGTAATCAGCCGCAAGAAACTGGTGGTCCTTCATAGATGCTTTGTCTAGGTAAACCTTGGGAAAGGGGTGATCATGTTGGCGTATCTGCACATTGAAGTGAGTCACCAAACGAGTAGCGTAAATGCCCCCATGTATTTTACCCTTGAATCTGTTAAGGTGAAGGCGACGTGCCACAATAGCTCCCAAGCTAAAAATGTTGTCGCCATAAAGTACGCGACGCAAAACAGCAAAATCCGAGGCGCTAAGTGAACCCACCTTATCTCTCGCTAGCAAGCACTTTGCTATAAATAAAGCAAAATAATGCACGACAGGAAACTATAAGCTAACGGAAGTGGTGCCCGATACTCCTCTCTCATTCCTCCACTGTCAGAGTACGGTAAAAACCATCAAACTCTGAGGTCCTAGGCTCTACCAAACCCCCATCGGAAGGAAGCATGCATATGTCACAAAATTCAGTAAGTGGATTCTAGCGGTGTTCAGCATATAAGTTAAATGACACCTCAGGGGGATTATTCCTAGGATGAAAATGAAAGTTTTGCACAAAGAAATTTGTGAGGAGATGACATCACCCGCGTTTACTAAAGGCTTCCGCTTTCGGTCTACGAGGGTACGTGGACACACTTTCCCCTCTCGTTGCTATGCATCACATAGATATATCTTGCGTGATTGTAGGATTTTTTTTGAAATTACTGCATTCCCCAACAGAGGTACCTTTAGGAGGGACTACCTACACAGGTATGTACGCCGCCCCTACAATATTTGCACCAGTCACACCAAAATATGTAAATTTGTCTTTAAATGATGGAAGGTGCTAACGAGTATCAAATTTCCATTCATACGACTATCTTATTACACGCTAGTAACCGCACCCTCCTTGGTACAAATATTTAACTCCCTATAATCTAGTGTCTGGCCGAAAGGTACTCCCATCTCATAATAAATCATAGATTGTAATGCCGAATTTAGAGAAACGAGCCTGTTCAGGTGATCATGGGGTCTCTGTTCACTGTGCCTGCTGGTGGAGCTCATGCCGAGAGGTTGCATGCTATGACCTGGCTCATGTTTCTATCATACATCGCAAGTTTTCTCATCAGAAAACCATACTATCAACTAGCAGGACAACATCATCATAATATCTTGAAAAGGCATCATAGATAAAGCATGTAACCCAAACCGCCCTGCACAAATGCAAATAAACTAAAACAAGGAGATGCTATATAGTCTCTCTGTTTTCCTGCAATATCTCACAGCTCAGATATATTAGATCAGAAGGGAAGAAATGTAAGACTATAGCATGACCCATTTGCGAGGACTATCACACTCAACCTACACGCGGTTTTGTTTCCAAACAAGTTCATGGATGTATATATAGCGTGGGTACATCATTCAGGAAGGTATTCAGTTCTTTTGGAACCTTCACGCGGTTTTGTTTCCAAACACGTTTATTGAAGAATTTTGAACACAAGCTAAACTTAAATGATGTGAAATGTTATGAGTGCTTGGTGTTGGTTGTGGTGTAGCGAGAAATGCATGTTACTTAAACGAGTGGTGCATGAAACACATAAAGTTATGGACCCCTGACAATATTTCAATTTCTGCTAACTTAAGAATACCTTTGGTACCAGCGGAGCCCATGATTCCATTTTAGAGATTGACCAGAAAGACGAGCGCACACTTTATTACCACCAAGGGGGGAGCCACCATCCGAACAGGTGGAGCTCTCAATCAATAGGCGACACAAAGGTTTATGTTGGTGACAATATGAGGGAGAAAAAAATCACTCTTTTCTAAGGCATCTGTTGTGCGGATGTGGTTATGGAGGCTGAGAATGAGTGGGTGTGGTAGTGTTTTACCACACAACTAGATCATGGTGGGCACGCGTTGCTGTGCCCGTCCATTTTCACAATAAAAGGGTAGGTGATTCCAGAAATATATAGCACAGTAAAATGTAAGTTACATAAGAAAATTTAGGAGATACAGTGTGTAAAGTGGATATAAGTATTCATTCATAATAAATGCAATTGTGTTTATCGAATAGCCGGAGATGAACCGAGAACATGCAATTTATAACAAAATGATCAAGAAAGAACATTGTACATCAATGTAACTACTTTAGCCATTCTCTAGGGGCAACATAGCACAGATAGGCGAGGAAGCTTGCCAAGCGTAAAGCGTCATGGTGTGACACTTGAGAATCCTAGCGGTTTTGCCTTCAGTGTTCAACCATGTAATTCACTTTGATATTCAATAAAAATGTGTCACAAGTCATTTCCATATAAAAGAAAATAGGTTGCAGTCTTGTGGGTGAAAAATACAGAGAAGTTGTCCAAAGCCTTTTCTCCTCTCCTTGATAATAATTCTTTGGGAATCCATGTTCGTATATGTCAAAACTGGGTGATCAGCTGCTATAGCATTTGCAAGGCCTCCCGCAGCACTGCACCAATAACATATGGTGTGTTTGTGCCCATCGATCATGTAGAAAGAACAATATAAATATTTGAGGGGCAAATGAAGTGTGAAAACATCAGATAAGGTTCCGAAACTGGGAATGAGTACTGTGCATATCTTCATGAGAGGAGAAGATGCAGCAACGACGGACTAACTAAATTGGTATTTGAACAATATTTCAATTGGGAAAAGATGCAGAAACAATAGACAAACCAGACTGGTAAATAAACCATGCTCATGCTAAAAAGTGTTCAACAAACGCCAAGTAATTATGCCAAAATAATGCTATAACTAAATAGCAGCCCCGTACCTCCTACTCTCAAGCTGTACAAAGTGTCAATATGCATACTTTGAGAAGTGCTTAGAACTGTGTCGTGGCAAAGAAGAGTCATAGAGTGCAGACGTAGTAGTGTGCATCAAATTACGTGAAATATAGAATCCTTGCAAACCTAAAAAGAAAATAATATTACTAAGGTGGAAGTACTGTAGAAAGGGCAGTGCAACAGTGGTTACAGAACTGAAAGAGAGAAACATATTTACATATCACCGGAATTAACGACCTAAGGAGAAATAGATAGTGAGAGAACTCACATCCTCTAGTCTGCATCAATGTATCAGATGAGAGTACGACATCACCTCCTCGACCATTGTCACATCAACTCATCTAGATCCATAAAGCCTTAAAATTGCACCTGGAAATGCACACAAGAGGGTAAAAGGTTGAAAAAAATGGAAGCTGCATTGCTGCAATATAACTGCATATTTCTACAGCAAGCCGCAGCTAATAATTAAATACAGTCCCTCGTAAGTTCAGAGCCGAATAAATACTTATCTCTCGTGGTGTAGAACAATAAGATGAAAATGTGCAAAAAAGGAAAAGATAATATGAAAACTTAGAGAGGCTCAAAAGATAAAGAAGGAAAAATATGGCATTATAATTGTTATAAGCAAGGTTGGAAAAGGCGGTAGGCGTAAGCGAGGCGGTTGGCCTTCGCCTAGTGCCTAGGCAGTGCCTAAGCGCCCTGGGCGCGGCCTAGGCGGTAATATAGTTTTTACTCGTAGTGTATTTGTGATTATTATATGGGTGTTGATATTAGTTTAGGGCATATAAATAAGTTAGTTACCATCTACTGCCATTGGAATATAACCCGTTCGGCATGTCAGTGCAGTATGTGGCATGATTTCTTGCTTGGGTGGACAATTCCTTGCTTTTCCTGCCTAGACCTTCATTTATGCCCTAGGCGAGGCATTTGGCCATTGCCTAGCGCCTAGGCGTGCCGAAGCGCCTCCTAGGCACTGCCTTTTCCAACAGAGGTTATAAGATCAGAAGGTAAACTTAACCAAACAAAAAATAGAAGTGATGCCAAAACAATCTTCATTGAGTGTTGCAACAATTCACACATAACTTAAATCAACCACTATGATACTGATATACATCACATAACAGATTGTGATTGATTATGTCCCATACACTTCCAGTGAGACTAAATCTGAGCCGGTAGTATCTTTACAATGTTAACCCACCCCTACATCTCAGGACAGTACTCTAGATATTATACAGAAAATGATGCCCAATAAAATTCATGGAATGGCACACTTGTCGCTGTCAAGAAAATTTATAGCTTCCCACCATAGCAAAACAGGCCCATCTTCTCAGATAAAACTGTATTAGTAGATGAGATGCCATCTCACAAATAGTGTCCAGCATAAGCAGTGCAACCACGTCCTGATGTGAAGGCTTTCATTATTACTCCAATATACATACTCCCTCCGTCCTCTAAAGAGTGTACTTCCAACTTTGTTGGAGAGTCAAACTATCTCAAAGTTTGATCAAGTTTGTGCAAAAATATATAATTGTTTGTAAAACCAAATAAGTATATGATGAAAATATATTTTATCATGAATCTAATGCTACTAATTTGGTGGCATAAATGTTGATGTATTATTTTATAAATACGGTCAAACATAAAAAAGTTTGACTTTCCAACAAAGTTGGAAGTACACTCTTTAAAGGACGGAGGGAGTAGAAGCCAGTGAAGCACAATAAGAGGCACCATTTTAAAAAGGAACAGTAGGAAGCCCCCAGGTTTGCTGATGTGGATAATAATATGTAAACTGGAAATAAGAAAAACTCATCATTATGAACCTGAACTGAACTATTTGCCTACTGAAATGTATGGATGGACTGTGATTTACACAATCGTGTTTCTTCAATAGGAAAAAGGCATGGCAAACACTTCTGAACTGAAACTGAAACAATATTATGTAAAAGAAAAATCAAGAAGTTGAGGGAACAGAGGAGTGCTCATTGCTGTGTAAACAATCAAGCTTGGACCCAACGTTTCAATGAACAAATTCAAAAGTAGTAAATAGGAGCTCATTTCGTTCGCCAGGAAAAGCCGGTTCATCTTCCAGCAAATGTTCTGCTCACCAAAATAACTTTTCTGGATGACGAGGCAATCAGCAGCTTGATCCCCAAATTTCTGCAACAACAAGAATTCTACAATTCAGTAGTAAAAACACAAAAAGAACACAAGGCAAGCGGACGCGCTTGTGCTGCACCTACAGTGTTGTCGCTGGAGACAAGAGATAAAGTACTGGGCAAGGAGGAGAGAAGAGAATCTATGGCCATGACAAGCAGGATAGAAGGCGACGGTGAATTCGGGACATGGCTACAGAGGGAAGTGGGAAGGGAAGCATTATGTAGTACCTCTGGGCATAGGAAAGGTTTGCGACTTTACCAGCGAGCTTGAAGGAAAGGAGAGCAGTTTCCAGCAGACGAGGCGTCTGCCATTATCGCCCTCACCCCCACCTTTCCTCAGGCTAGTCATAGTGGAGAGTAACATATACTAGTATCATGCATATGATACTAGTGTATGATACTATATCTGTAGTGCATAGTAACATAAAGTAGTATCATAGATGGTCTCATTTATTGCCATGCATGACACATAGTAGCATAACATTTATTATGTTACAGTATCTACCTATGTTACTACTACACTCTCTCTCTTCTTTAATTGACTGCCACATAAGCATGTTTGCGAGTCCCAAGTATATGATACTAGTTATGTTACCCCCACTATGGCCAGCCTCACACGGATCTGCACCTCGGATCCCGTACCACATCTCTGTCACACGCTGGACTGGATCGGCTCGACCCGGATCCCGCTCAAATCCCTCACGTCACCTCAAGGGGACCAATGCACACCGGCCGTCTTCACTGGATCGAGAAACTGGCCGCTCCTCTCTACGGCTCGATCGAGATTAGAGTCGACGCAGTCGCTGTGCTGCGCCTCGATCGGGATTTGATTAGGGTTTCCAGGTCGCGAGTGGGATGGACCTCACGGGGTCGCTCGTAGGCCCCAAGCCCAGCAGCAGACCTCCTTTCAATGATGGGCTGGTGGGTCGCGAAAGCCCAGTGCACCACAGGCCTCCGTTTCGGCCCATGGAGCAGCACCCCACAGGACAGCTTGGCCAGTTAACACAGATCGTGGAAGAGATCACCACAAACACGAAATCGGATGGCCAGAAAGTCCTAGATCGGGAAAACGGACGGCCGAAAATGAAAATTGCTGTGGGAGCTCGGTTTAGGTGCGGTTATACTGTCCTTAATATAACCCCACCTTGCTCTCTGCATTGTGGCTCTAGAACCATTCTCTAAGCGAGTTTCGGCATGGGTGGGGGACTATTCGCAAGATACAACGGAAACGATTCAACGTTCCTTTAATAGGAGTGCCTTGTAAAAAACCGTGTCTCACAAAAATATTCTTTTTTTAAAGTGAACATAGAGAAATGTGATGGTCCAAGTTTTCGTGGTAACTATCTTCACCATTCCCAATGCTATGTATGGGTTCTATTTTATGATGAAAGCATAAGATGATCTCACAAAGTGACGATAGTCCATTGTAAAGGCGCCCATGATACAAAATATGAAGAATCATGCGAGGGACAGCTGTCGAGAAACAAGTATAAGTAAATGCATTCAGTCTATCTTAGGGCTCACAAATATAGTGAATGAGTAAATACAATATGTAACCTAGCGTGGCACATTCAATAAGTTGAGAGCTTTATAATAAAGAGTTGTTTGAGTTTTACTTCTTTACTTTTGTGTTTCAATCTTAGCAATGAAAGAACAATGGAAAGATCATATGCTTATCTTATGGAAAGTAATGACTTCACATAAATAAAATTGTAAGAGGTAAAATCTATTGGAAGTTAACAAACATAACATTGGTCAATGTTGCAATTCATGAAAGAATTAGTAAGGGAAGAGAAGATTCACATATAAATATACTATCTTAAACATCTTTTATGACTGTGAGCCCCCATTAAATGTTTTATGTCAATTTATTGACGCTGGACAAGAAAGACAACGTAATGAGTTATGTTTTCTTATATTCACATAGAAGTTATATTGTCATGGATCCTTCAATATGTTGTGATTGCCAATATCTTTGCTAGCCATAAATTCGCACCAAGTAGAGATACTACTTGTGCATCCAAAACCCTTAAACCCAATTTCATGTTATGAGAGTCCACTATATCTACCTACGGATTGAATAAGATCCTTCAAGTAAGTTGTCATCGGTGCATAAGGCAATAAAACTTGCCCCTAAATATGTATGATCTTTTATTGTAAGGGAAAATAAGCTTTGTACGATCTTGTGATAGTAAAGAAATAAAAGTGACAAACTGCAGAATAAAGGTTGCTATCATAAGGGGCAATATAAAGTGACGTTTCTGTATATTAAGAGCTTGCACATCCAAAAATAAAAAGAGCATGACAACCTCTGCTTACCTTTGCGAAGAGCCTATCTTTTACCTTTATGTATTTATTTTTTCATGCAAGAGTCAATAGTGTTCTCCTCTATTCCTTTTTTATTGTTCTCTTTTGCAAGCATTATGTAGTGGGAAAAGATTTAGGCAGGGGCGGACCCAGAACAAAAATGTCCAAATGTCCAAGTGTACATCATATATATGATAGCACACTTGACAACTAAAAATGTATGGCATTAAGATTCCTTCCCAAAATGAAATGTTCCACTTCCACTTGAAATACTAGTTGATTATGTGAAGTTCAATACCAAATCATACAAACTCCAAACAATGAAAATAAATATAATCGGACGATGACATATGACAATAGAACCTGATTGCCTATACAAAATAACTTAGTATATAATAAATGAACTTGGGCAATAACTCAAAAATTAAGTTACGAGCATTACTTTTTCAAAATAACCCTCTACGTCATTTCCATCAATTTTCTGGTAATTTGCTGACTTTTGTGTTAAAAAAATGCACAATGAGTTACATCATCCGTGTTCGAATATGCAAGAATAGAAACGATAAATAAGCATATTCATTAAACTGTACAATTAGGGAGTTAAACTTACTGGACATTGTGCCTTCCTGCTACTGTGCACGTGGTCGAGAAAAATCTAGTTAGATGTGAATCACTAACTGAAATTTGCAAATTGCAGCAATTTGTTCCCAATTGTCTTACCTTTAAATTTTAGAACCCTAACCATACAATTAGGATAACAGAAATTATAAAAAATTGAGATGCCTACTGGTAGTTCAGGGAGTCATAGAGATCCACAATTAGTACCAAGTGCAGGGCATCATACCTTAGTTTACTTCAAAAATCAAAATCAAAATTCCAGAAAGCTATGAGCGGGAGATGCCAGGATGATAAAGTCTGGTGGTTGGGTGGTGTGGCGACTGGGAGGACTGGCAACTGTTCGTCTGGCCGAGCGGCGGAGGCAGGCGGGTGACGCTGTGACCAGATGAGATGAGACCAGAAAGAAAGGCTAGAAGCCGAACATGCGAGCAGTCATACCGAGATACGAGTGGCGGCTAATTAGCTAGCCAGGCTTAGGTGTTGGAAATATGCCCTAAAGACAATAATAAAGTGGTTATTATTATATTCCCTTGATCATGATAATCGTTTATTATCTATGCTATAATTGTATTGACCGGAAACTCAAATACATGTGTGGATACATAGACAACAACGTGTACCTAGTAAGCCTCTACCGTACTAGCTCGTTGATCAAAGATTCTATGGTTTCCTAGCCATGGAATGAGTTGTCATTTGATAACGGGATCACATCATTAGGAGAATTATGTGATGGACAAGACCCAAAATATGAACATAACATATGATCGTGTCAAGTTTATTGCTATCGTTTTCTGCATGTCAGGTATATGTTCCTATGACCATGAGATCAGGAAACTCACTGACACCGAAGGAGTACCTTGTGTGTACCAAACATCGCAACGTAACTGGGTGACTATAAAGGTTCTTTACAGGTATCTCCGAGGGTGTCTGTTGAGTTGGCATGGATCAATACTAGGATTTGTCACTCTGTATGACAAAGAGGTATCTCAAGGCCCACTTGGTAATATAACATCACAGTAAGCTTGCAAGCAATGTGACTAATTAGTTACCCACAAAATCTTGTATTACAAAACAAGTAAAGAGACTTGCCGGTAACGAGATTGAACTAGGTATGGAGGTACCAACGATTGAATCTCGAGTAAGTAACATACTGATAGACAAAGGGAACTACATATGGGATTAGCTGAATCCTTGACATCGAGGTTCGACCGATAAGATCTTCGTAGAATGTTTAGGAACCAATATGGGCATCTATGTCCCGCTATTGATTATTGACCGTAGAGGTGTCTCGGTCATATCTGCATAGTTCTCGAACCCGCAGGGTCTTCACACTTAATGTTTGGAGACGATATAAGTATACTTGAGTCATTATGGTCGTTACCTAAGGTTGTTCGGAGTCCGGGATGAGATCCTGGACATGACGAGGAACTCCGGAATGGTCCGGAGGTGAAGGTTGATATATTGGACGAAGGGTATTGGACTCTGGAATTGTTTCAGGGGTACTAGGTGATGACCAGCATCACTGAAAGGGGTTTCGAGGGACCCCGACAAGTGTTGGGGGGCATGGGCCAAGGGGAGGGGGCAAACCAACCCACTAAGGGGTTGTGCGCCCCCTCACCCTTTCCCACATAACTAGAAGGGGTGGGGGCGCTCCCCTAGGGTAGCCACCCCCTTTGCCTTGGGGGGCAAGGCTTCCGGGGGAGGGGGGGCGCACCAGTAGCTGCCCCCCCCCTAAGGGAACCCTAGGGAACCCCTCCTCCTCCCTTAACCCTATATGTAGAGGGGTAGAGGGAGGGCAGCCGCACCTATCTATGCCACGGCGCTGCCCTCCCTCTCCCTCGTAGCCATCTTCCTCTTTGTAGTGCTTAGCGAAGCTCTGCCGAGATTTATCCACCACCACCGCCACCACACCTCGTGCTGCCGAAGGACTCGATCTAATAATTCACCATCGCTCGCTGGATCGAGGAGGTGAAGGCGTCATCAAGCCGTACGTGTGTTGAACACGGAGGTGCCATCCGTTCGGCACTTGGATCAGAGTTCGCTGGACGGATCGTGATTGGATCGCGAAGACGTTCGACTACATAAACCGCGTTTCTTAACGCTTCCTCTTAGCGATCTACAAGGGTATGTAGATGCAATCTCTCCTTTCGTAGATGGTCATCTCCTAGATCGATCTTGGTGACCGTAGGATTTTTTTTCCCATGCAACGTTCCCCAACACTAGGTCTGGGTGCGCGCACATTAGCTAGCCAGATGGGCATTGACCACTGGTGCCTACGTCTACGTGGGTTGCACTGCCTCACTGCTTAATCGCTCGGATGGATAGTGTCCAACTCAGAAAGTTATCGGTGTCCAGCCCAGAAATATGGACCTCATATCGCGTAAGCATGAGATTTACCCGGTGTCCCGTGACACCGGGAGGGCTAACGTAGGTCCGCCCCTAGATCTAGGCATATATATCCAGTTGGATATGGATGATCATGAGTTATTATTGCTGATGTTACCCTTGAGGTAAAAATGGGAGGCGAAATTATAAGCACCTATCTTTCTATCTGTCTGGTGAAAATTTTGCTCCATATATATGTTATGACTATTAGCAATCATAGAAGACTAAATGATAGTTGAGTATGTGGACTTGCTAAAATAAAAGATCCTACATGAGACTCTTCCTGAAAATATGATGAATTGTAATTGCCTTGTTGACTGAGAAAATAGTTTGTTAGTTTTCAGGAAAGTTTATGCTTTGTAATTTGTTGTTGTGATGGATTTTTACTTGCTCATGGGGAGTTTTATGACTACATATTGTTTTTATAATAATGGTCATTGTCATGGAATTGTCACGTCAGATGTCCTCGTGAAAGGACTTAGTTGTGGAGCCATCGCAATTAGGAAGCTTAAAGGGGTTAATCGGGACAAGGGACACGAGAGGTTTTATACTAGTTCGGCCCCTTACGGTGAAGGTAAGGCCTACGTCTAGTTGGGTTGGTATTGATGTTTCGATGACCAGGGAGCGAGATACTCTATGCCTGGCTCTCGATGAGTTGTTTCCTGCCCTAAGCCGCCAGTAGGTCGTCCCCTTATATACACGGGTTGACGCCCTGCGGCTTACAGAGTCCCGGCCGGCTTATAAACAGTGTCCGGCTCGGTGACTAGTAAAGTCTACCTTATGATACAAGTAATATTACTATGGCCGTTTATTACAACGGGCCTTAAGTCGCCTGCGCGCCTTAAGCCCTCTATGAACCGCCATTTTCACCTTTGGTCTTGGGCTTCTCTCTGATAAGTCTTCTTTGCGTAACCCGGCCCCTCCTAGGCGGCTTACAAAAATAGTTATATCCCCAACATTAGGCCCTAGATTGATTTGAACCTGTTCATGTCAATCTTAAAATACCTTATAGAGCTGTCCTTCAGTCTTTTGTCTTGCGCGAAGATTTTAACCCGCCGTGACGTCATCATCTAGATCCGGGTTAAATCACCGTGACGTCATCTTTTATAAAACATATTTTTACTCTGTCATATCTTCCAACGGATCTTTTCCTTTACTGACCATCCCGAGAATCGAGGCGTCAGGGCCGCTGGATAATAAATTTTATCTCCTTGTTTCTCGCGCTGCCTCAGTTATCCTTCTCTTATAAATAGGCGCGACCCTGGTCTTCCATTCTTCCCTCTTTCAGTCATCTTCTTCCTCTCGCCTCCTCTCGAGCTCCGCCGCCGCCGCTGTCGAGCTTTTCTGTCTTCATCGTCTCAGGCCGCTACATCGACCTGGTTGGACCAGAGAAACGCGACGAACCTCCGCAGCCCCATCCAGATCCGTAAGTCTCCTCTTTCCTGCCTCTTAGATCCACATTAGGACCTTCGAGTTCGTCGGAGTTCATCACCATTAGAACCAAACCCTAGTTAGTTCCCTTCTTAGATGCCTCTTCTGATCTGAGAATGATAAAAATGGCCGCGGTAGTTGTTTTCGCACCTAAGAGCCTCATTCGAGCCTATGAACACGTCTGCATCAGCTTTTAGGTCTAGAAAATTTTCTTATCTGAACAGATCTTTGATCTCCAACAACAGTAGCAGATTATGAAACCTGTTTGTATCACCCGAAAAACTGCTTTTGTTGAACACATTAAACTCAACTGCCTATGTAGCCGGTTCAAATAGATAACATTGATCTGTTAACCTTGTTTGCTTCTTATGACCTTAAGAGGTTTGAACTGCTTTTGATACCTGTGGCGGCTTATACACTGTTGCACAGCTATCCTTATATCATTAGGCCCCTTATTAAGCCGTCACCTTGAATAATTAAGATATTTCTTCCGGGTTAAAATTGAACCGGATCTTCTTACTTTGTCATAGGCCAATTGTTGTCATGGCTCCTAAGACTGCCACGGCCCCTGTGACCTGCAATTGGGTTCCATCCATAGTTACCAAAAGTAAACTGGCTGAGTTCATGAAATCTGGCCATCTGCCAAAAAAGGAGGTCATGTCTTATCGTGCCCCTGCCCATCTGAAGAGAGGCCTCAACCCAAAGAAGGGGAGGTAATAATTTTTACAGATCATTTGAGCCGGGGATTTGCTCCTCCCGGGTCAAAATTCTTCAGAGAGGTTTTGAATTTCTTTGACCTTGGACCTCAAGACATCTGACCCAATCCGTGTCAAATATTTGCAATTTCCAAGTCTTCTGCGAGGTGTACCTGGGAGAGGAGCCAAGTCTGCTATTGTTCAGGGAACTTTTCTACATGAACCGGCAAAATGAACGTGCCAATGGGCCCAGTCTTGAGCTTGGCGGCATCTCGATCCAGCGATGGAGAGACTGCCTTTTTCCTTATGCTGAGCTGCCAAGTTACCCAAAATCTTGGAACCAGACGTGGTTCTACTATCAGGACACTTCTCCGGCTGATGAGAAGCCTCTGCCCGGCTTTCGCGCCCTGTGCCTTGAGTCCAACCATCCGCTAGCAGACAAACTGGCGACCGTTGAACGTCTGCCTCTCAATCCCACCATCAACAAGATCAAAGCTCTCTTGGGAAAAGGTTTAAACGGCGTCAATCTGGTCCGAGTCTGGGTTACGTGGAGCGTACTTCCATTAAGCTGTCGTTCCGGCTTAATGTGTACTTACACAGGCGAAAAGGATGAACCGTTACGCCATAGCCCTGACGACTTACCAGATGATGTGGTGGATGCTACAACCCAGTCACTGCTGAAGGAGGGCACTGTGACGAGTAACACCTTCGGCTTACTTCCCTTTTGCAAGAAGAATCCGGCCCCTCCAGTAAGTTATCAATCTTAATAAAATACTCTTTGCTGTGTTATACCTTTTTTTGGTACTCATAATTCCTTATCCTTTCCACAGGCTGATGATAACTTTTGGAAGGCCAAATATGACCATGAGGCTGCCAAACAAGCCAGGACGACCAAGAAAGCCGAAAGGAAAGCCGCTAAGACGGGAACCTCAAAAAAGAAGAAACCCAGCGCCTCCGACTTACTCAAATTGGATGATAGTTCTTCGGATGATGAAGTGGAAATCTTTAAATTTTCTCAATTCCCTTGTCATTATCTGTTTAACATTCTATCCCTTCAGGAGGATACGGGAAACAGTCAAGCAGCCAATGAAGAGGTAACTATAATCTCCTCCGACTCAGAGCCTTTGCCAAAGCAAAAGATCCGAAGGGTGACCCGGAAAGTAAGATTTTCACATGCTCTTACTTATCAAGATCCTCAATTTCTTTTGAAGCAACAATAGCTTGAGAACCGGAGGCAGACCCGAAACAATAAGGATGCGGAACTCTCCTCCGGCTTACCTGACGTAACCAGGAAGCGTCGGACTGAGGTTATCTCCGACTTACGTTCTGTTTTACCTTTAGCGGGCTTAATTCGTCATCCTCTCTATTCTTCTGACTCTAACTATCAGGGTACCTCTCCTTCTTCCGGTGAATCCATGCAGTCAAACATGCCGGCTTTCAAAACTACTCCCGGGTAATGTAACCTTATGTACCTTGAACCTTACTTTACCCATGCTTGTGTATTCATCCTTTTGCCGCATGCAAGTGAAACCTAGCAAGAGGGCGAAGAAGAATAAGCCGTCCCAAGACCCGATTGTAACTGAACCGGTGATTAATGCGTCTGCTCCAGACAACTCTACCCATCAGCCGCCGCCTGATCCGGCTTCTGATATTCCAGTGCCAACCTCTGATCCGCCTACCGTAGATACTCTTAACACAAATGACCCGGAGACTCCTAGACCGGTCAAGACAAATGAACTAGAAGTTGAGATTGTGAGGTCTCAGTTTGTTGAACCAGGGCGGCCTACCGTCCTTGCCAAATGTACTGCTAAGGAAGAACTTGCCGAACGCCGAAAAGCCAAGCAGGAGATTACTGATTATACTCACTTAGGCATTGGTGATATAGTCTCGGGCTATCTGAATCAAGTGCATAATAGTCGTGACCTGGAAATTGACATGGTAAAACAAATACATCACAAATCTGAGGTATAACTTATACTTTTTTTACCTGAATCTTACATATTGTGCCAGCCCCCAAGTCTATTGCTTATGAATAAATATGTTGTAGACTTAGAAATCTGCTTTACTTGTTAATTTAGCCGGTTCAAAGAGAATATATTTAATATGGTTATAACATGATATTTTTAAACTTGCAATATACATTAGCCCCCAAGTGTCAAGTATCTTTACTTGTAAAGTGCTTGAGACTTAATATGTGTGACCCGGTATGATAAGTTTAAAATTCTTCAGCATACATTAGCCCCCAAGTGCCAAGTATCTTTACTTGTAAAGTGCTTGGGACTTAAATGTTACCTTACTATAATCCTTACCATAACCCGGTGTCAATGCAGGCCACCATAAGTCAGTTTGAATTGGAGCTTGCTGTCGTGAAGAGTCATCTGGAAACTCAAGAACTTGAGACTCAGAAGGCTAACTCCAAATTTGAATTCAGTGTCTCTGAAAATGAGAAGCTGAAGAAGAATTTTGAGTCGGAGAAGAAATCTTGGGATAATGAGAAGGCTTCACTGGTGACTCGGGCTGAGACAGCAGAAGCATCTCTTGCAGAGGCAACAACCGAGTTGTCCGACTTAAAACGGCAAATATCTCAAATGGTCTCAGCCATCTTCGGTAAGTTACTGTGCAGAACCTCGAACATTGTAACCTTTCAATGACTATTGTAATAATTACTTCCGGCTGACTGTTATACTTGTGTACACACAGGCCCTAGGAGTACCAACCTTAAACAAAACATGCTGATCAAGCTTAAAGCAGTTTATACCTTAGTGGAATAGCTGTACTCCGGGTCACAATGTGCTTTGTCCGTTGTAGCCTTATCAAGCCCTCCTCCCCGCCTTCTGCAAGACGTGTTGAAGAGCCTTGCTTTTCTGCCTCAGCGGATCCAAGACTTAAGGCGGGCGTCCTCAAGAGCCGGGGCCGTAGCCGCATTGAGTCAGGCTAAAGCATGGCTCCCAGAACTAGACCCGGCCGACCTTGCCCTTGGATACCCAAGTCTGAAGGAGGATGACACTGTATTTGACGACCATGATTTCACTGCCTGTGTCAAAGCCATACGTCCCGTGGCAACCCTTATTGGAAATGACACTGGCCTTAGCAAGTATGCGTCGGCTTATGACAGTGAGAACAGGAGAATTCCAAACACTCCATATGATCAAATCAGCCTGATCCCTCCAATTCGTAAGCATACTTTTGCCCCTGAAGTGGACCCAGCCGGTTTAATAGATGATGAAGCTGAATTTGAAGCTTTGAGCGGCATTGACTGGGCCTCGTCAACTTTCCAGGACAAAACAGCCGACGGAGAAGCGGAGAAGGATAACCCGGAGTCTTCAAGCCCGCCGAAGGAGTGAATCGCCAGATGTTTTGCAAAAAATAATGCTTCATTTATTCAGACTCGGGGAGTCTTGTAATAGGGTAGAAAAAACTTCCCAATGTTTGACATGCCTTCGCGCATGTTCCTAGCGCTCAACACTATCGTAAGCCGCCACTGCTATATATTTCTGGCTTTTATTTCCTTGGCGTGTTAAAATTGCTCACCTTATTCTGCACATAAAACAAGCAAACTTCCCTTGGCCTTTTGTCACGTCCGGGGTCACGAAAAGTATTGATAACCCGGAACATAAACCAAAAAACATCATAAACAGGCTGGTTTATGACTATGCCTTGCTAAACATAAGCATAATAGCATACCTGCGATCCTTTGATAAAATTTCCTGCTGATATGATGCTCACCTGGCACTTAACAACCTGGTGTGACCAATATTAAACCGGAAAGACAAAAAACATCTCATAATTCCTTTCACAAAATTCGCAGGATAGTCAAAATAATTTAAAGGCTTCTGTTTTGAATACGATCAGTAAACCGTTCCAAAGCGGTTAAGCTAAGATTCGGATATGATCATATAGCCCCCAGTGGCTTTGGCGATGCCGATCAAGTGGGTATCGACAGCTATGTTCTCTTTGGTCCGAATACGACCTATGTTTGAACAGGAAGCCCCCAAGTGACCATAAGATTTGTTTAATGACGCTGATTCGAATACGATCCATGTCAGGCCCAAAGGGGTTGAGCTATGATTCAAATATGATCAAGAAGCCCCCAAGTAGGCTTGGCAGTATGCCGATCAAGTGGGTATCGACAACTATGTTCTCTTTGGTTCGGATACGACCTATGTTTGAACAGGAAGCCCCCAAGTGATCATGGCTAGATTCAGATATGATCATAAGCCGGACCAAAGGTAAAGCCGGATTCAGATATGATCCGCTCCATGTTGGTTGTTTCCACCACCTGACAAAAAGACACATAAACCTTTGAGGGTGAAAAAGGACAAAGGTCATGCTTTATTACTTTATATAATATATACATCGTCAAAAAATATATACATCTCAAGAGTTGGTGGCTTAAGTATAGTAAGGCCGAAGATGGGCTATATTCCACGGCCGGCGGGTCTCCTCCTCCGACTTACGTGAGTCTTTGTGCTCTCGAATATCGATGGGGTAGTATGACCCGTTGTTCAGATTCTTGCTGACCACAAAGGGTCCTTCCCAAGGAGAGGATAGCTTGTGCATATCGGACTGATCCTGGATGAGCCGGAGCACTAAGTCGCCTTCCTGAAAGGTTCTGCTTCTGACCCGACGGCTGTGATAGCGACGAAGGTCTTGCTGGTATATCACTGAGCGGGCTATTGCCAAGTCTCTCTCCTCATCCAACAAGTCAAGTGCCTCCTGGCAAGCCTTTTCATTATCAGCCTCAATGTAAGCCGCCACACGGGGCGAATCGTGCCGGATATCACTTGGCAGAACTGCCTCTGCTCCATAAATCATGAAAAAAGGTGTATAACCTGTGGATCTATTAGGCGTAGTGTTGATGCTCCATAGCACAGAGGGTAACTCTTCCATCCAACAACCCCGAGTCCGCTGTAAGGGGACCAAGAGCCGTGGTTTGAAACCCCTTAAGATCTCTTGATTAGCTCTTTCTGCTTGACCATTGGATTGAGGATGAGGAACAGCCGAAACGTCAAGACGGATATGCTCTCGTTGACAGAACTCTTCCATGGCACCCTTGGAGAGATTAGTGCCATTATCAGTTATGATGCTATGTGGAAAACCAAACTGAAAGATCACCTTTTTGATGAACTAAACTGCTTTGGCTGCATCACACTGACTGACCGGCTCTGCCTCAATCCACTTTGTAAATTTATCCACTGCCACCAGGAGGTGTGTCTTTTTATCCTTATACCTCTTGAAGGGTCCCACCATGTCAAGCCCCTAGACTGCGAACGGCCAAGTAATTGGAATCATCCTCAATTCTTGAGCCGACACATGAGCTCGTCGTGAGAATTTTTGACATCCGTCACATTTGCTAACAAGATCCTCTGCATCAGCATGAGCCGTTAGCCAATAAAAACCATGACGGAAGGCCTTGGCCACCAGAGATTTTGAGCCGGCATGGTGACCACAATCTCCTTCATGGATCTCCCTCTTGACCCTCTGTAGGTGACACACAACGCTAGAATGCCCCTGTGACACTGAGGTGATGTAACTCGCCATTAACAATTGTCATGGATTTGGACCGCCTGACAAATTGTCTTGCCAAGGTCTCATCCTCAGGCAGCTCTCCCCGGGTCATATAAGCCAAGTATGGCAATGTCCAATCTGGGATGACTTGAAGTGCGGCCACCAACTGTGCCTCCGGGTCTGGCACTGCAAGCTCTTCCTCTGTAGGTACCTTGACAGAAGGATTATGCAGAACATCAAGAAAGGTGTTAGGCCGCACCGTCTTACGCTGAGAGCCCAACCGGCTTAACGCATCAGCCGCCTCATTCTTCCTTCTATCAATGTGCTCCACCTGATACCCTGTGAAGTACCCAGCTACAGCATCCGCTTCACGACGATAAGCTGCCATAAGGGGATCCTTAGAATCACACGTTCCTGAGACCTGTTGAGCCACGAGATCTGAGTTGCCCAAGCACCTTACCCGACTCAAATTCATCTCCTTAGCCATCCGGAGACCATGGAGCAAGGCCTCGTATTCAGTTGCATTGTTAGTACAGGGAAAAATGAGCCGGAGCACATAACGAAATTTGTCACCTCGAGGGGAAGTTAAAACAACTCCATCCCCCGAGCCTTCTAACTACCTGGACCCATCAAAGTGAATAGTCCAATATGTATTATCCGACTTCTCCTCAGGTGCCTGCAACTCTGTCCAATCATTGATAAAGTCCACCAAGGCTTGAGATTTGATAGCAGTACGAGGAATATACTTCAAACCATAGGGCCCAAGCTCGATAGCCCACTTGGCAATTTGTCCTGTGGCCTCCCTGCTCTGAATGATGTCTCCCAAAGGGGCTGAACTTACCATCGTTATAGGATGACTTTGGAAGTACTGCTCCAGCTTCCGGTTTGCCATGAACACACCATAAACAAGCTTCTACCAATGTGGATACCTTTGTTTAGACTCAATGAGATCCTCGCTGATGTAGTAAACCGGCCGTTGAACCGGATGCTCCTTGTCTGCCTCCTTACGCTCCACCACGATGGCAACACTGACGGCCCGCGAGTTAGCAGCCACATATAACAATAGAGGCTCTCTATCAATGGGAGCCGCAAGAACTGGTGGTTCAGACAACTGTCTCTTTAAATCCTCAAAGACAGTGTTAGCAGCATCACTCCAGACGAAAGTGTCGGTTTTCTTCATCATCTGATATAGCGGTAAGGCCTTATCCCCTAACCGGCTTATGAACCGGCTTAGAGCGGCAACACGACCTGCCAGGCGTTGAACATCATTGATACACGCCGGCTTAGCCAGAGAGGTAATCGCCGTGATCTTCTTCGGATTAGCTTCAATGCCTTTGTTTGACACCAGAAAACCCAAGAGCTTGCCCGCAGGTACACCAAACACACACTTGTCCAAGTTAAGCATCATCTTGTAAACCCGAAGATTGTCAAAAGTCTCTCTCAAGTCAGATATCAAGGTTTCCTTTTCTCTGGACTTCACCACGATGTCATCCACATAAGCATGAACATTATGCCCAATTTGATCGTGCAAACAGTTCTGTACACATCGCTGATAAGTTGCCTGGCACTCTTGAGTCCAAACGGCATAGATACATAACAGAAGGCCCCAAACGGAGTGATGAAAGTTGTCTTCTCCTGGTCCTTAACTGCCATCTTGATCTGATGATAACCTGAGTAAGCATCCAAAAAGCTCAAACGTTCACAACCCGCCGTAGCATCAATGATTTGATCAATACGGGGGAGGGCAAAGGGGTCAGCCAGATAAGCCTTGTTTAAGTCCGTGTAATCCACACACATCCTCCAAGTGTCGTTCTTCTTAAGCACTAACACCGGGTTAGCCAACCACTCCGGATGAAAAAATTCAACAATAAACCCGGTCGCTAAGAGCCGGGCGACCTCTTCCCCAATAGCTTTTCATCTCTCTTTGTTGAACCGTCGGAGAAACTGCCTGACCGGCTTATACTTCAGATCAATATTGAGAGTGTGCTCAGCGAGTTCCCTCAGCACACCTAGCATGTCAGAAGGTTTCCATGCAAAGATGTCCCGGTTCTCACGGATGAACTCGATGAGCGCGCTTTCCTATTTAGGATCCAAATTGGCACTGATACTGAACTGCTTAGAGGCGTCTCCCGGGGTAAAGTCAACAAGCTTTGTCTCATCGGCTGATTTAAACTTCAGCGCCGGGTCATGCTCAGTAGTTGGTTTCTTGAGGGAGGTCATATCCGCCGGGTCAACATTGTCTTGATAGAATTTGAGCTCCTCCGCGGCACAGGCAGTCTCAGCGTAAGCCGCGTTGCCTTCTTCACATTCCAAGGCCACCTTTCGACTCCCATGCACAGTAATGGTGCCCTTGTAACCCGGCATCTTGAGCTGTAAGTAAACGTAACACGGCCGTGCCATGAACTTAGCATAAGCCGGTCGCCCAAACAGAGCGTCATATGGACTCCTGATTTTGACCACTTCAAACGTCAACTTCTCAGCCCTGGAGTCATACTCATCTCCAAAGGCCACCTCCAATTCAATCTTGCCAACTAGATAAGCCGACTTGCTAGGAACCACCCCATGGAAAACAGTGTTGGATGTTCTCAGATTCTTCTCAGTCAACCCCATGCGCTGGAAAGTCTCATAATGGAGGATATTGATGCTGCTACCTCCGTCCATGAGTACCTTAGTGAATTTATATCCACCAACCTGGGGTGCTACCACCAAGGCTAACTGACCCGGATTATCGACTCATGGAAGGTGATCCTCTCTGCTGCAAATGATGGGTTGCTGTGACCATCTCAAATAACAAGGAACTGCCGGCTCAACCGAATTTACAGCCCTCTTATGAACCTTCTGGTCACGTTTGCATAAGCTAGTGGTAAACACATGGTACTGCCCACCACTCAACTGTTTCAGCTGGCTCTGATAACCCGACTGCTGCTGTTGTTGTCCCCCCTGACCAGATTGATGTTGATTATTTCCACCCGGCTGTCCCTGAAAACCGGAATTTGAACCGCCGCCCAGGCCATGAAAGCCGCCAGCCCCTGAACCGCCGCCAGATCCATGACTACCATCAAAGGTATTGGAATTTTTAAATGCCTTCATGATCGTGCAATTCTTCCACAGGTGTGTAGCGGGGTGCTCCCGGGTGCCGTGTTTCGGGCAGGGCTCATTGAGTAGCTGCTTAAGAGATGGGCCTGACCCGCCGGATCGAGGCCACTTACCCTTACGTCTCTGATTGTTACCCTGTGTATTAGCGTTAGCTACAAGCTCTGGGCTGCCGTCCGCCTTATGCTTATTGCCGCTTTGATTCACCGGGTTGTGCTGTTGACCCTTTCCATTGTCGTTCCTTTTTCCCTTCCCTGTCTTCTTATCGTCCGACGCGGGATCCTTGGTACTATCATAATCGGCATATTTGACTAAAGCCGCCATCAGCGTACCCATATCTCTGCAGTCACGCTTAAGGCGCCCCAGTTTCTGCCTCAGCGGCTCAAAGCTGCAATTTTTCTCCAACATGAGGACTGCAGAGCCGGCATCCATCTTATCAGATGAATGAATTATTTCCTTGACCCGGCGTACCCAATGGGTGGTGGATTCACCCTCCCCCTGCTTACAATTCGTCAAGTCCATGATTGACATAGATTGCTTACAGGTGTCCTTGAAGTTCTGGATGAAACGGGGCTTTTAACTCCTCCCACGAATCAATGGAATTGGGTGGTAAACTTTTTAACCAAGATGGGGCCGTTCCATCTAACATCATGGTGAAGTATTTAGCCATTGCCGCGTCACTGACTTCCAACAGCTCCATGGCCATCTCATAACTCTCAATTCATGCTCCAGGCTGTAAGTCGGCCGTGTAATTCGGCACCTTTCAAGGTCCCTTGAAGTCCTTGGGCAGGCGCACGTTGCGCAAAGCCGCTATCAAACAAGGAACACCACCAGTTCTGGTGGCTACTACAATCTCAGTAGAAGTCGTTAGATACTCTGGAATATTCTGATATGCCGCCTGTTGAGCCGTCCGCTCGTTCTCCTGACATACTCGGTCTTGCACCGGGTTATAGCCACCATGTTGGTCACGGCGTTGGGCGTTGCTTGACAAAGCTTCGGACTCCATGTGCCTGCTGTAACTTGGGCTCCGGTTCTGACGCGGCGGTGCTAATCAAGGCGGAGGAGTTGAATGGATCCTGTCTCTGCTGTAAGAATAGGTCTCTTGCTGAGCTAGGGCCGTCTGGACAAGTTCCATGATTCTCCGGGTCTCCACCGCTGTTGGATCATCACCGTCCACTGGGAGAGCCGCCAGGCGCGCTAATGCTGCGATTAAGTTCTCCATGGGATTGGAAAAGTGATCCTCCGGTATCGGCACATAACGCGGTGGTGCCATGCTCACATGAGGAGGTGGCATCTCTCGACGCTCAGTCGGTCCTTCTGCTCCGGCTGTCATAAACTGATTGGCATCTAGCGGGTTACTTGGGCCGGCTCCGGGTGTAGTGAAAACAACCTCAGGGTCATAATTTGGAGGTAACCGGGATTGGGTCTTCTGGTGTCTCCTCCTCATTACCTCATTGGACGCATTTAAGCTCATCGTGAGTTGGTAAGCCTCTGACTGCAACCGCTGTGCCCGGGCGTCGAGAGCCGCCCGCTCTGCAGCTAGGCTAGTATCATCAGCTGCCAAGGCCTCCTTGGCCTGAGCTATCTCCTCACGCACCCATGCCACCTCTGCGTCATGCTCATCTTTGTTCGCAGGGATAACCGTGGCGGTTAACAGGGCTATAAGCTTATCCATGAGATCTATCAGCACTTGAGCCGGCGGGTGCACAGGGCCTCCTGCCCCGGCCGCTCCTATCCCGGACGTAATTGCAGTAGCGGCTGTAGAGTTTTGGCCGGGTTGAATCCCAGCCATGAAGACTCCTGCCCAATTTGGCGACTCATAGGGGTCCGGAATACTGAAGCCATCGGAACAGCCCCCAAGCACGCCATCTTGTACCTGATACATCAAATCTGTTGAACCGGCGGATGAATCACCGCCAGAGTGGACGGCCGTCTCACCACCATCAGAAAGCTCTTTTCCGTGGACGCAGCCCACAAAGACACGCTTCATGCCAGGTTGATCTCGGGCGGGTTTCGCACGCTGAGCCGTCTCGACGAGGTCGGTGCAGTTGTCCGGCTCAGGCCCCGGCTCACCAATCCGGCCGATGAAGACGTGGATCCCTCCGAAGGGGACCCGGTACCCGTACTTAATAGAGCCGGCGTCGGGGCCCCAGCCTTCGTCGTCGATGTAAATCTTGCCACGACGACTCTTGGTCATCCGGCCCGCTACGTATCCCTTGAGCCCTTCGAAGTTGCCCTTCAAGAACTCAACTCCACCGTGCGCTGGCCCCATGGTGGGCGCCATCTGTCATGGAATTGTCACGTCAGATGTCCTCGTGAAAGGACTTAGTTGTGGAGCCATCGCAATTAGGAAGCTTAAAGGGGTTAATCGGGACAAGGGACACGAGAGGTTTTATACTAGTTCGGCCCCTTACGGTGAAGGTAAGGCCTACGTCTAGTTGGGTTGGTATTGATGTTTCGATGACCAGGGAGCGAGATACTCTATGCCTGGCTCTCGATGAGTTGTTTCCTGCCCTAAGCCGCCAGTAGGTCGTCCCCTTATATACACGGGTTGACGCCCTGCGGCTTACAGAGTCCCGGCCGTCTTATAAACAGTGTCCGGTTCGGTGACTAGTAAAGTCTACCTTATGATACAAGTCATATTACTATGGCGGTTTATTACAACGGGCCCTAAGTCGCCTGCGGGCCTTAAGCCCTCTATGAACCGCCATTTTCACCTTTGGTCTTGGGCTTCTCTCTGGTAAGTCTTCTTTGCGTAACCCGGCCCCTCCTGGGCGGCTTACAAAAATAGTTATATCCCCAACAATCATGATGCTTTTATGTTTGTATTAATTTATCGACACCTTCTGTGTAACCATGTGGACATATTTTTTGATATCGGCTTTCGCTTGAGGACAAACGAGGTCTATGCTTGGGGGAGTTGATACGTTCATTTTGCATTATGTTTTCCTACTCTTATTTACAATGTTTTTGATCAATATAATACTTTGTGCAGCAATTTTAATGCCTTTTCTCTCCTAATTTGCAAGATTTACATGAAGAGGGAGATTACCGGCAACTAAAATTCTGGACCTAAAAAAGCTATGTTAGAGATACCTGTTCCACACATCTCCGAATGAGCTGAAATTTCATGGAGAATTACTTTGGAATAAATAAAAATTATTGGAGAAAAGAAATACCATATGAGGCCACCCAGGTTCCCACAAGGCACCAGGGCACGCCCACCCAACTGGGCGCACCCTGGTGGCTTGTGGGGACCCTAGCCAGCCTCCGTGGCCCATCTTCTGGTATATAACCTCATTTTCCCTAGAAAAAATACAGAGAGGACTTTCAGGATGAAGCGCCACCATCTCGAGGCGGAACCTGGGAGGGAGCACTTTTGCTCTCCGACGAAGCGATTCCGCCGGGGACTCTTCCCTCCGGGAGGGGCAAATCAAAACCATCGTCATCACCAAAAACCCTCTCACCATGGGTGGACCAATCTTGATCAACATCTTCACCCGCACCATCTCATCTCAAATCCTAGTTCATCTCTTGTATTCAATATTTGTCTCAAAACCTCAGATTGACACTTGTAGGTTGCTAGTAGTGTTGATTACATCTTGTATTTGATGCTAGTTAGTTTATTTGATGGAAGATTATATGTTCAGATCCATGATGCTATTCAGTACCCTCTGGTATTGAATATGGCTATGATTTGTGAGTAGTTGCTTTTGTTCTTGAAGACATGGGAGAAGTCTTGTCATGAGTAATCATGTCAATTTGGTATTCGTTTGATATTATGATGATATGCATGTTGTTGCTTCCATTAGTGGTGTCATGTGAATGTCGACTACATGACACTTCATCATCTTTGGGCCTAAGGGAAGGCATTGTGAAGTAATTATTAGATGGTGTGTTGCTAGAATGACAAAAGCTTAACCCCTAATTTATGAGCTATTCCGTAATAGGTTGATTTGGATCCATATCTTTCATGATATGGTTAGATTTATCTTAATTTTTCTTTCGTATTGTGGATGCTTGCGAGATGGGTTAATCATAAGTGGGAGGCTTGCTCAAGTAAGAAAACATCCAAGCACCGGTCCACCCACATATCAAAATATCAAAGTAACGAACATGAATCAAACAAACATGATGAAAGTGACTAGATGAAATTCTCGTGTGTCCTCAAGAACACTTTATTTATTATAAGAGACTGTTCCAACTTGTACTTTGCTACAAAAAGGATTGGCCTACCTTGCTGCACTTTAGTTACAAATTATCTATTACCGACAATTTCAGTGCTTGCAAAAAATATCTTGCTGAGAATCGCTTGTCATTTCCTTCTGTTCCAACGTCAGCGCGGAGCTTGGGAGGTAGTCCTGAAGCAGATGCAGATTGTGGTTTGAATCAACGACATCTGGAAGATGGAATGTGTGTTGGGTTCGTTGTTGATGGATGACAATTGTGGTTTCCTCATTTGGCATCTTAGTCGTGGTGGGGTGCTAGATCTGGAGTTAGATGAGTGTCCGGGGTGCTGTGTTGGTCTGATTCGTTCAATGGCAATGTCTTCACTTTCAGTGAGCCAAATTGGAGGCCCGCAAAGTTGCATATCAGCGATGGAGCCATGACGACCTCGGGTGAGGAGGTGATCCATCATAATTTTCTTTGGTGGCTGCTGTGGTGATGCCGGAGGCAACTCACGGGCGTTGGTGTCAAGCTCAGAAATATTCTGCTATCTTTTCAGTTTTGCCATGTCAGTCCTTACATGACTTGCACTTTTATTTTTATGATATAAATGAGACAAGTATTGCCATGAAAAAAAACTTCATACCATGAACTGATGACCTCATCACCTACAGAGTCACCTACAGGGACATCGCAATTAAAATTGATGGAGCAACGGGATGGGAGAGGATCGATAACACATTCACACATGTTTTCGCTCAAGCCTTGAGTTTCTGGAGAGGCAGAGGGCGATGGCAGAGTAGGGGCTGACTTGGGTGCGGTTCTGGTCGCACCATCTCGACTGATCCTGTAGCCCCGCACCAGACTGCCCGACCCGTAGAGGCACCATCCGTACAACGCATGGTAATTGACACCCGCTAAAAAATGCACTCAATGTAAATAAATTTACAAATAATTTTTTGTTCTTTTTATTAGGGATCTTATATCATGTGACTTTTCTATTATGAGGTGCAAATACTTTTTTTGGATGAAGGTGCAAATGCTTGAATCGTTGTGTACAAAGAAATTTGGAATGTCTTCAAAAGAAAAATATTTGTGTTCTGCGAACACCTTCGTACAAGTATTGAGTTCAGAGCAATGAGGTATTAGCAGACTTCACGTTAACTACCGTCATCATTGTCAATGCTATAAAAATCGACAGCGGGAGAAGAAGCCGATTGGACATACCGGTTTTTGTTTCCCGACAAATTTCGTGGCATAATTTTGCTAAGGGTATTTGTGACACTGTACTGGAAATACCTTGAAGAGACAACATATGAAGAAGCTTTCATCATACAACAAGCAAGATATAAAAAGAGTGAAATGCCTTCTAATTTCTTTGTTTTCCTCTAATATCTCAGGACTAACAAATATCTTGATTGGGGTCTAGAAGAAATGTAACCCCAGCACGAGACACCTCCACGAGCATTATCACTCTCGATCTACATGTAATTTCGTTCTCAAAGCAAGTTCATGAAAGCATACATTCACACATATATATATAGTGTAGGGGTATCATGCTAGATGTGTTAACTTGTATTTCCTTCATCAAATTTTCTTTTGGGGGATATTTAGGAATTGTGAATACAAAGGCCCCTCAAGAGATAAGACATGATATCCGTGCATGTCATTAGTTGTGGTGTAGCGAGAAATGCATGTAAAAATGCATGATGAAAAACAAGATGTCACACAGGCCTGATCAGGTTTCAATTCCACTCAGCTGGTGACATGCCATTGGTGGAGAGGGCTCCGCGAGCCAATGACAAAGCTTTTTGCGCATGTCTCCGTGGCATAAGAAAACCGTGACAACACCTTTCTTACACGCTAAATTATTAGCCGTTAGGTACAGACTACGTAGCTGTAGGTTTTTGGTTGGGTTGGTGATTGGCGATCACTCCGTTGGCATGTGCTATATAGCTCAACAACTATTGTGTAGGTGGCAGTGTGGTGGAGAATACAACCACCACATTCTCAGTGAAACCGACTAGTGGGGCACGGAAACGGCTAAGAAATCTCGATCAAACTTGCCTAGTTTTTTCTTAAAAAAAGCTTGCCTTGCTCAAAACGAGTGAATTGCGAAAAACATCGACACTTCAGGTAAGGTTTGCAGGAACAAGGCATTTACGGAATTGTGCCAAAAAGCACTAATTTTTTTCATAATTTTTTGCAAAAAACACTAGTTCGCGGCTTTGGTCGTTTTGATGACGATTATGACAGATGGGTCCCGGAAATGATGACGTGGCGTAACGGTTCGGAGGTGACACCGTTAAACCGGGGATTTTACACGGACGCCCTTCTTCAAAAACTTAAAAAGCAATCAGCCCCCTCCTCCTCGCGTCTTCTCTCCGGCCAACGTGCCATGGCCTGCCCTTAGCGTTGCCTTCTTCCCCACCGGAGCAGCAGCTGCCGCGGGCGCCGGAGCACTGACAGCAACAGCTTTTGAGGGCTAGCAGCAGCAGCTTTTGCTGGGGCGAAGCTGCTGGGGGAGCGGGAAACCGGAGCGCTTTCGCCGACATACCGGGCGGGGGCGGTGGAGGGCACGACATGGGGCGGCGGCGGAGCTCTACGGTGCGCCTCCCCGTCGACCCGCCATATGCTGCACGGGCGCACGGGCGCGAGCATCAACCGCGATGGCCGCGCACGGGCGTGAGCGTCAGCCGGGGTGGCCGCGTATGGGCGTGAGCAGCAGCCCTGGCGGTCGCGAGCTACAGCCGCGCCGGCCGCGGCCAGTCGGCCATGCTGCAGGACGGGGGCGAGGGTGATGGAGGTCGATCCGGTGGCCAAGCTGCAGCATTCCCGGCGGATCCAGTGCCGGACGGGGGTGCTGGAGGTCGATGTGCCCGGATCCAGCGTGGGGCTCTGCGGAGGGCGGCCTGAGGAGGGATGGGTGGCGTCGGGAGGGCATGGAGACGCCGGCGGCGGAGGCAAGGTCCGGCCGTCCTATGTGCAGGGGTGTTTTTTCTTTTTTGAAGAAGTGAGGCAGTTTTTGGTAAAAAGTATCTCTAACGACCTCTAGCATCATCAGTTACGCCACATCATCATTTCCGGGACCCGCCTGTCATAATCTTCATCAAAACGATCAAAGCCGCCAACTAGTGTTTTTTACAAAAAATTATTAAAAAAATTAGTGTTTTTTGGCACAATTCCGTAAATGTGTGGTTCCTGCAAACCTTGCCTGAAGTGTCGATGTTTTTTGCAATTCACTCGCTCAAAACGGGACAACGCCCAGAATACCCACCTACATGTCAAATCGTATTATGAAATTATGGAATCAAATAGAGTGAGACTTCATTAGCAAAACAAAGTAGGAGTAATAAAGTATAAACTCCTAAATCATCCTTCAGAGTTGGTACGGTAGACTCGTAGAACCATTTTACATGATCATTTTTACGGAAAAAAATGAATTAGGATCACTCCTCTCGCGTTGGTACGAACCGGAAAAAATGTTGAATCCCATCGCAAAAAGAAAATTTCCCCAAAAAATTATATTCAGTTTGACTTGTCAATTCTGTTACCTAAAAAAATGGTACTATAGAATTCGGGTTAAATATGTTGGTAAGATCACAAAAAAAACACACATTAATCATGGATAAGCCAAAGCCATGCGGGCTTGGAGGCCTCTTGTCAGTCTCACTCTTGTCAGTCTCACACGAACTGAGATGCCAGAATTCACTGGATCATGTTCCAAAGAATTCGTGTGGCAAGGGAAACTGAGGTTCAGGTTACTCATGTTGATGTACTCAGTAGAAATGGTACCCATCAATTTGAGTACCTAATGGAAATCTTTGTGGTCAAGATGACGATGATTGTGTTGCTGCATAAGTTCCTTGAGAGATCCCTAGATGGTCGAATGTCCATGGCCGAAAATACCGGAGCTCTTCATCCACCAGTGAGTGCCCAAGAGTACGATAAGTCTGTTGACATCAGTATACAATTACTAAGCTCCCAAGATTGTGAGGCTCCTGGTGAATCTGTGGTGTGAAAGCTGTGTGGGTCAACGTTTGACAGGGTGTGAACCGGTCGGATGGCAGCTGGGTCCATGTGTGTTGTGCGCATTCGATGTATGTGGACTGTGAACACGATCTTAGTCGGTTTGACGTTTATCGTCGGTGTCTAGAGCCTCGCCCTTATCGCATTCATCCATGCTGCTCCGCCAGGGGAGGGCCTCGGGCGTTCGCTTCCCTGGGACTCAGGCATCTGGCGCATGAGCGGCGGTGGCGGTTCAAGGAGGCGAGACCGACCAAGCCCTCGCCACCAGCGCAGGATCCTGCGGTGCGGAGGCCGAGCATGGGAGGCCGATGTTGATGCCCTGATGACACAGATCGGCTTCGGCTTTGTGATCGTCTTCACCTCGCTCTCCGGCGTCGGCGCCGGCGTGCGCCATGTGGTGTCGCTACCAGTGGCGAAGCTTCCGCTGTTCTGCATGTGGCGTTCTTCGTTTCCTTTTACTGCTGGGGTCGCGATGACTTCTTTTCCTCTTCTGATTTGGGTGAGGCGAGTACCGGTTTTGGTTCCCTCTCAGAGAAAGCAAGTGGCGGCGCTGGTTCCTACTCTCAGAAGGCATGGTGCCGTCGATCTCTTCAGCGGGCGGGGAGTGTGGTGCTCAGTGCTCTTCTGCTGCGTGTTTGGTGCCTGCTTGGCTGCTTCTTCGTCGGGGTCAGACCTTCTGCTGCTGATTTCTTCTGCCTCTGCATCGATTTTTTTGGGGGGAGGCTGTGAGCTGCGTCGGCTGGTGGGTTTGCATCCCCTGCGTCCTTGTTCTGCCTGTTCAGAGGTTTGTGATTGATTTGGACCTTCCCTGGTATGAACCAACCAAGCTACCAAGCTAGCGTATACTTCAATTTCAGTCAGAAAGCTGTTACACCTTTCTGTTTCAGTATGCACACAAGAGTTCACATGTTTTTGTTTTTAATTTTAAAATAGTTAAATAGTTAAAACATTCCCCTGTAGATCCATATTTTGTTCCTGAGTGGTTGAATGTTTCCATAAATTACCACAAATTTTTAATAAGCGAAATCAGGGTGTCTTTCTTTATATATTTTGATGGTGAGTTTATTCATAAAATTTGTACAAGTGTTGAACTTTACTGACGGTAGCTCGGCCCAGCATAAGAAGATTCAATATACAGAAGATGGTTGCCAACAAGAGCTTGATGGCACGATGGTTAAAAATACAACCGACATCTTAACTCTGTGAGCGCTGCTACACAGACGACAAACACTAGACGTTTTTCAGACGATGCATCATATCAAGCCGTGCATGTGTAGAGCAAAACTGAACAACGCCGTTCAATCCCACATCGTCCAGCGTTCGGTCGGGGTGTTGTCGTCCGCATAGTAGTTTAGTTAGTCTGTCTCGATTGGTATGAAACTATGAATACAGAGGTAAGCAGATTTATTTATTATCCTACTTGCTCAACCATAAGTCCATAATAATTTCATTTCCAGGTATATTAGTCCGCGGTTTATGTAATACAAGCATATGGGGGTTCCATGGGGACATAAGGAATTCACGACAATTATTCTCTATGTAATTTGTTGATAATTTATTGAGCATATATATTGATTTAACATCATTTAGTGGATATGTCACCAGTCAAGATAATGCTGAATTTAAGAGTTAGAAGTGATGCTGAAGAAATTAAGGCACTCAGGCTACCATCGGTCCGGTGTCCTACTGAGCAACACATGTTGTCTTTTAATGTAGGACACCTTAATGGTAATGTGGTATCTCTCCAACATAGAAGTTACTTTTAATCGATCATCTATTTGTTTGTAGTGGTTTCTTTGCCATTTGGTAATGTAAAACATATCCCACAATACCACTCGAAGAACAAAATATGCATTGCAGAGCCGTCTCCATAGTCAATGGCTACTTTTTTTTTAAATGGAGGCGCACCCCCGGCCTCTGCATCATGACGATGCATGCGGCCATCTTATTAACAAACCAGAATCGTCGAACAAGTCTTACAGCTCACAAAACGGAGCATAAAAGAAAATCCAAAAAAGGAAAATTACATGCGAACCAAGTCAACCGGCACAATTAAGATAAATAGGATTCTCTAGACTCCTATCATGTTATGCGAGCGTCATCCCGAACCGGTTGAAAATAACCCGAGCTACAATCTCCCATTGGTTGCACCCAGTAACCAAAGGCTCCCTGGAGTCCATAGGAGTTAGTAAGGACCACGTGCGGATCCAAGCTGTAGCCCTAAAGATAACCTGCAAAAAAGTTAAAGTGTGTTGTTTGTTAAAAATCATATCATTCCTGCAGTTCCATATAGCCCATAATAGCGCACATATTCCAATCCGAATACGAGCCGCAGTAATCTGCTCCACCCCAGCTAACCACGTCCCAAACAAAGACGCAATATCAACTGGTGGATTAATATTAAAAGCTATATGAATCGTTCTCCAAAGTAATTTGGCAAGTGGGCATTCAATAAATAAGTGTTGTATTGTTTCATCATGATCACAAAAACAGCACCGCGAAGAACCTACCCATCGCCTCTTGATTAGGTTGTCCTTGGTGAGAATCACTTGCTTATGAACAAACTACAAGAAAATTTTAATACGCAAAGGGATCTGAACTTTCCAAATGTGTAATGACCGAGATAGGGGGTCTGAATTAATGAGATCCATATAAAAAGATTTCACCGTAAATCTCCCATTCGAAGTTAATTTTCGTTGTATTGAATCCGGTTGATCGGAGAGTTGAACTTCTATCAATCTCCAAACCAGGTGCATCCAGGCGGTCTATCTCTCACCAACTAACACTCGTCTGAATTGGATGTTCAAGGGAATTGTTTGAAGGACGGTACCCACGTAATCCTCCTTACGTTCTACAATATTATAGAGTGTAGGATATTTGATGGTCAAGGGCGTCTCTCCTAGCCATGTGTCTTCCCAAAATCTTGTTGACATGCCATTGCCAACCAAGAATTTTACTCTACGAAAGAATAGGTCCTTCATGCGCATAAGTCCCTTCCAGAACGGCGAATCAGTCGGTCTCATGGTAACCTGGGCTAGCGTTTTCGAATGCAGATACTTATTACGCAAGATTTGAGACCACATACCCTCCGGCTCAGTCTCCAGTCTATAGAGCCATTTGCTCATAAGACATTTGTTCTTGATTTCTAAGTTTTCAATGCCGCGACCCCCTTGGTCTTTAGGTCGGCAAATGATATACCATCGCGCGAGACGGTATTTCCGCTTGGCCTCATCCGACTACCAAAAGAAACGAGATCGAAAGAAATCAAGACGCTTGCGAACTCCTTTCGGACCTTCCAAGAACGACAGAAGGAACATCGGCATACTAGTCAGTACTGAGTTAATCAGAACTAGCCGACCTCCATATGACATAAGCTTACCCTTCCAGCAGCTTAGTTTTTTTCAATTCGTTCTTCAATACATTTCCAATCTTTATTGGAGAGTTTACGGTGATGGATCGGTATACCCAAGTAATTGAAAGGTAAGGCACCTGACTCGCACCCAAACAGTTGTCTGTATTTGTGTTCCTCGTCTTTGGCCTTCCCAAAGCAGAACACCTCGCTCTTATGAAAATTTATTTTTAGGCCAGACAATTGTTCGAAGAGACATAAGATAAGTTTCATATTACCTGCCTTAGCCATATCATGTTCCATGAAGAGGATAGTGTCCTCAACATATTGTAGAATGGAAACCCCTTCATTGACAAGATGAGGAACTAGACCCTCTACGTGGCCATGCTGCTTGGCCCTGCCAATAATGACGGCCAGCATATCTGCCATAATATTGAACAGAAGAGGAGACATGGAATCACCTTGTCGTAACCCCTTATGTGTCTGGAAGTAGTGACCGATGTCGTCGTTCACCTTGATTCTGACACTACCTTTCTGGACTTGGGTATCTACTTGCTTCCTCCAAGTTTCAGTAAAACCCTTCATGCGCATTGCCTGTTGAAGAAAAGGCCATTTTACTTTCTCGTACGCCTTCTCAAAGTCCACTTTTAAAATAACCCCATCTAGATTCTTTGAGTGGATCTCATGAAGCGTTTCATGTAGAACGACCACCCCTTTCAGTATGTGTCGTCCCGGCATGAACGCTGTCTGGCTCGGTTGGATTACCGAATGAGAAATTTGTGTCAATCTATTAGTTCCTACCTTTGTGAATATTTTGAAACTCACATTCAGTAGGCAAATGGGGCGGAATTGTTTGATTCGAACAGCCTCATCTCTCTTAGGTAACAACGTGATCGTCCCAAAGTTAAGATGAAACAACTCCAAATGACCGTCAAAGAAATCATGAAACAAAGGCATAAGATCATCTTTAATAATATGCCAACATTTCTTATAGAATTCAGCGGGAAATTCATCTGGCCCCGATGCTTTATTCGGCTTCATTTGGGAAATTGCCTGATAAACCTCTTTTTCAGTAAACGGTGCAGAGAGAATATCATTCTCTGCTGCTTGTAGTTGAGGAATATCATCAATCACAGATTCATCCAGGGACACCTTCGATGAATTAGGGGGACCAAACAGTTTTTTATAATAGTTAGAGATGTAAGCCTTCAGATTTTCGTGTCCCACTATTGTCCCCTCGTCCTTCTCAAGCTGTATAATTTTTTCTTCCTATGCTTGCCATTTGCAACCATATGAAAAAATTGTGTATTGTCATCGCCTTGGACAACCTTCATTGTTTTCGCACGCAATGCCCACTTCAGCTCCTCTTCTCTCAAGAGGGCCCGTAGACCTTGCTCAGCCTGGGACTTTGTTTGTTGCTCATGCACAGAGAGCAGAGTGACCTCTGCCTTTAAGTCTAAAGCCTCAATCAATTGAGTAAGACGTTCTTTTTCTTGTTTATTGTATCTGTATTTTTTCTCATCCAATCCCTGAGTCATTAAAAAAGTGATTCTCACTCATGAATGTGAAAACACTTCAGGTTAGACTTGGTGTTACAAACTTAAATCATTGGTTATGCTTATCTATTACACATTTTTAGCTACATTATAAGTGAAATGGATGATGATTGCCTTCTGTCCAAAAAAAGATGATTTAAAGCTGCAGTGTGGTTTCCTTTTTGGCTAATTCAGTTTTGGCTTTGTACATGATGTTGAACTATTTCCAAAGTCATATAATTGATGCTGAGGGCGCCTCCACTGATGGGCGGCAGAGGTGTTTGATGCAGCAAAGGTTGATTTCCATGCCTCCACCAATGGATGGATGGTGACCTGAGGATACAGGGCCAGAGGCCCAAAGCTACTAAGATGAAGTTATGGTACAGTTTGCAGTTTGCTTTATGTTCCTTTTATTTTATTCAAATGAGTGACATTGAAAAAACTGATTCCATCGTATCTTTTTATGATAGCATGTTGTCATTTTGGTTTCACTTCCTGTAATGTCCGTAAGGTTAGTTTAAAGAGATGGAGCATTCTATTCAGCTTTAAAAAGAACAAACATTGTTAAAGAGTGTCTGTTACTACTGGTTCTGATATCTAGAGTATTGTAATTTGTTCATTTGATTGCTAAGTCGACATCTAAACAGTGAAGGACATAACTGATGGACCATCACAACAATTCCCGGCGCAGCAAAGCGCACATGCTCATCTAGTACATGTTTCTATATCACCTTGAATTCGCAGGCCATACCAAGCTCTTGGATAAATACACACCCAGCGGCCCGACTTCAGACAGTACCACCCCGTCCGCCATCCCATGGAACCATAAAACCGATGTCTGCAGGTTTCCAAGAATTCAGAGACCACGTTGGCAAGAAGAATGAGGTATATGTTCAGTTCTTTCATGGTTGCAGCGTGGGCTGTTGTTACCTTTTTGGCTTCAGGTGGCACCCTCTCGGCAAGCGATTTGCTTAGAGGAATCGACAGAATGGAGATCAAAATTCTTTCAATAAGTAATGTCTTGAAGCCCGTCGCCGCCAGCGGCTGATCTCCCTTCTCCGGCCACCTCCGGCCCAGCCAAGCACAGATCCGGAATCCTCCCGACATCCTCTCTCCATCCATCCCGAAGCCCGGCGCGACCCCCTCGCAACCCCCTCCTTCTTGCGACCCCCTCGCGCCGCCACCCAGGGCGATTGCTGCCGCCGCTACCGCCGGCAATGGCCGCGGTGGTGGCGGCGCCCGATGCCTAAAGGGCTAGGGCAGGAGGGAAGCAACGAATCTCCCATCAGGCGGCTGGGGCGCCTCATGCGGGGTCTTCACGCGGCAGCCACGACGGTGTCCTGGCTGTGCGGCGGCAGCCGGCGAACCAAGGGCTGGCAAGGTCCTCCGGTGGGATTCTTCGCTATGCGATGGGCGGCGGCGGTGGCCGTGGATCTGGCATCCCAGCCAGATCCGTCATGGTTCGGCTATGGCCGACCAGCGACGCGTGATGGGGCCGGCGTGGGGCGGCCGGAGGTCCTCAGCCGGCTTTCTGACGGCACCATAGGTCTTCATGACGAGGTTCCGCTCGGTTCCAGCCAGCCGTGAGATCGGGACGACGTGGCTTCCGGTGAAAATCGTGCCTGACTGCGGTCTTGGCGGACGATGGCGGCGTCGCGGACGTCGTTCCCTTCTTGAGGCATCGTCGTTGCAGGTCACGTCAACCTGATCGGGAAGTTCAGGGGGAAACGCTAGATCTGGGTCTACCGGATCGGACGATGACGGCGCTTTCGGTGTCGTTCTCCCTCCTAGGGGCATTGTTTTGGAGCAAGTGCTGATTGGATGGGACAAGAGGAGGAGCGGTGATTTATCTTGCCCATTGATGGCGGCGGATCATGGCGGCGTGGCGCAATGGAGACTCGGCACCCGATGGCGGAGATGGACTCGCGCAGGAGGGTGACGCTGTCTGGCGTCGTGGTGGCGTCGGCGGCAGCCAGACCGGGCAAGGTAGATGCAGCAGTACAACTCTGAAGATGGATTGGTGGCAGGTGGCTGCGGCGGCCTCATACCCGGCAGGCGTCCTGGTTGAGGAGCACGCCGGACTGGTGGGTGCCCATACCCGGCAGACGTCCTGGTTGGGACCTCAGATCATAGATGTTAGGTTTGGCTGCGATGTCTGTTTGGTATTAGGCCCAGACTATCAGCGCCACTTCATCAACTGGATAGGAGTAGCGATGGATGTTGTTTTGACGGTGGCTTTAGTCTCACTATTGTATGACTTTGTAAGGTCTGGTGTTAATAATTAATAAAATGGTTGTATGCATCGTCAGATGCAGGGAGGTTCCTCCTTTTCTACAAAAAAAGTAATGTCTTGAAGACAGAGAAGATTAGATGCAGGTTTCAGCGCTTCGCCTCCTTGGCTCAATCCACAAACGAAGATATTTGTAGGACTCATCCCAGCGAGCACTTCTTTGTCTAACATTTCGCGCACATGGACTCCTTCCTCGTCTCTAACAGTGGTCTAAGAAAATTAAGTGGGCACAGTGAGCAAAGTAAAAAGAATAATCAATGCTATAATAGCAAATGAGATATTAGCATGTAAATGTTTAGAGACTTGGACAGTTTATCTGTTCGTCATCCGATTTTGTGGTCCAATTCAAAGAATACAGAATTTGTAGAACAATAGAACAACAATGCACTCTGTTCCAGGCTCCCGGTACTCTGCTTTTATAATGCAAAGTGCTAAGAACTTACTCTACAGTTTATCAAGCAAGCAGATACTAAACCTAAAAACTAACAGTATTCATGAGAAAATAAGGTCATGTTCGTCCAAAATTAACAGTACAACAGACACTAAACCTGGGCGAAGGGCGCCGGCCGGGAATCACCGTTGCTGGAAGTGACTACGCCGTTGCGCAAATCTCGCTCAGGCTAAGTAAAGCCACCCCTACCATATTTGCATATTTGCATGAGTCACAAAAGAAGAAGTGTGAGCTGGAGTGTCTCGAGAGGGCTCTCTCCCGATCTCGAGAGGGCTTCCGTCCGCCTCCGCCCCTCCCGACCCCCTCCGCCTCCCGTCCGCCTCCCTTCCCCTTTGCCTTCCCTCCTGTCGCCGTCGGATCCAGGCTGGGCAAAGCCCGTGCGGGGGATGATGGCGGCGGCGGGGCGTCCCTCCGTCACGGCATGAAGGCGTGGCTGTGACGGTGGATCTTGAGTGGGCGCCTCGGGACGAGGTGTCTGTGGCCATGGCATCGGTCACATAGCAATGTGACCTCCTCTACCTTTGGCTGTCTTCATCGTCGGTTCAAAGGGATCTAGTCGGTGGGTGTTGCCTCGCGGTGGCTTCCGGGCGGTGAATCAACCGGACGAGGAGATGGTGGCCTAGCTGCTGAAGTGGGTGAGGATGCCACCCTCGTCGGCGGTGCCCGTGGGTGTCGTTTTCCTCGTTGGAGGCGATGGCGGGGCATCCCTTGCTCCATTGTTTCTGGGGGAAACCTCAGATCTGGAGGAGGCTACCATTGACGGTGGTGCATGTGGGCATCGTAGCCCTCGTTCGAGGGGTTGAGGGGCCTCCTGGATCGGATGATGGCGACATCTTCGTCGTCACCCCCTTGAGGGCATCATCTTTGGAGACATTCATCGGCTGGACGGACATGTGGACGGCTTGGTGGTTGGGCGTCAGTAGGTGGTGGAGCGGTGCTTCATCCTACACATCGATGGCGGCGAATCTAGGCGGCATGGCGCAGTGGAGACTCGGTGTTCGATGGGTGACGATGGACTCGCGCAGGAGGACGATGTTGTCTGGCATCGTGGTGGCGTCGATGGCAGAGAGGCCTAGTAAGGTCGATGCGTCAGTATATGATCTGAGGATGGATGGATGGATGCAGGAGGTGACAGCCCTTGCAACGTGCGCATGTTGTGTCCACTGAAAGTGCGCCGAACCAGTGTGTAACCCAGTCCAAGTATTGTGGCTTGGATTGGACATCCGGCATTAGATGTTAAGTGCTGGTGCAATGTCTATTTGGTATTAGACTCAGATATTCGGCACCCTTCATTACGAGGATAGGAGTAGTGACTGGTGTTGCCAAGATGGTGACTTCAGACTTATTGATGTATTACCATATAAGAGCTTTATGAATAATTAATAAATGGTTGCATGTATCGCCCAGATGCAGAGGTCAGTGGTAAATCCTCCTTTTCAAAAAAAATAAGAAAAGAAGAAGTGTGTTCAACCTTGTCTGCGAATCATGGGAGCTGCTAACAAATACTAACACTCAACACGTTTCGTTGATGCAAAATTATCATGTTACAAGAGATCAGAACAGCGGGGTTCTCTTCCTCGGACAATGATTTAACTCCCTGTAATTTGACCATTCGGTCAAAAAAAGTACTTCCGCCCCGTGGAGAATCCATTCTGGAAACGATGTTATCAACTCAATAAGCAACAATATCATAATTGTTTGAAAAGACACCATAGATAAAGCGAGCTGCAAGGTAGGTATATTTGGCGGGGGAGGAGAAGAAATGTAAGTCTATATGGTACTCCCTCCGTCTGGAAATACTTGTCCTCGAATACTTTAGTTATAGATACATTCATTTTATCCATTCCAAGGACAAGTATTTCTGGACAGAGGTAGTACGACACATTTGTGAAAGGATTGTCAATCTCGGTCTACATTGGTTCCCAGCAAGGTTATGAAAGGATACATATGTAGTATAGGACGTCACGCTAGAAGTGTGAGCTTGAGTTTAAGAAAAGAAGAAGCGCGCGCGAGCTTGCATTTCATTCATGTAATGTTCTTTTGGTTGTCATTTAAGAGTGTTTAATACAAATGCCTTTCAAGAGGTAGGAAATGACATATGTGCATGGTGTTAGTCGTGGTGCAATGAGAAATGCATGAGAAACACACGAAGTCGCATAGGCACAATCAGACTTCAGTATCCAGCCGTTATTTCTGTTGTAAGCCGGTGCGCTAATAAAAGCATCTCTAGCCCTTCCCTCAAATTTCTTTTAACTCCACAAAAGATTCTGCTTTAGTGAGTAATTAATTTAGGGTAGCATCGAGGTGGATTGACGTGATCTTCCATGTACATGCCATGTAAAACTTGTTTGGTGCTGGGGGTTCTTGTCCCCATTCTTCTCTAATACTCCCTCCGTTCCTAAATATTTGTCTTTCTAGAGATTTCAACAAGCGACTACATACGGAGCAAAATGAGTGAATCTATACTCTAAAATGTGTCTATATACATCCGTATGTGGTAGTCCATTTGAAATCCTAAAAAGATAAATATTTAGGAACGGAGGGAGTATATGATAAGCACATCCTTATGTTTTCAAGAAGAAAGACTCATACCTGATCTAGCCATATAACTCGTCAAAAATTTGATGTGTTCTTCTCAAACCTTCCCGTCCTTGAGAAAATGTGAGCACCTCCCATGTTTTCACCTAAATGATACAATATGTTTATATCTCATTGCTTCAGGTTATGTTGTAGCCTAGAATGTCCATTAATTAGACAAAACGCTGCCTAGGCAATGTTTTTCTCAAAAAACCAATCAACACTTACTAGTGGTGTTGGTCCTAATAATGCCATTGATAGATAATATACAACCGGCAAAGGAAAATTAGGCAACGCCACTAATATAGTAAATACCTGTGAAGTTATATGTCCAGCGCCACCGGTAGTGTCTCATTTAGCGATGTGCCACAAGATGCCACTAATGTGTGCTCAATTAGCGGTGTGGAGCTGCGATGCCAATCATGACAAGTTATCAGTGGCCTCCGGCTAGTGCGCCACTAATGACGTTTTCCCAACGCCGCTACTAGACGTTTCTGCACTAATGACAGGCTCGAAATGTAGACTACTTGAGATAATAGATTTAGTGACATCACAACACCATTGTCTTCATGTGTTAATATTACAAGTATGTTGAAAAGTAAAGTACTTGTGCAAATAAATGATGTATGCCTGTGTATTCTGTTTTTTTTGTCAGATTCATTTGTCCGGCTGACCAAACATAAATAAAACATAACCCTGGTAAGATTAGTGGTGATATTATCACTGACCAACCAGTGGTATGTGATGCTTGGTTATCAGTGGCCTGTCAAGTAGCCCATCTGTGATATAACTTTTATCACTAACCCTGAGGCATCGGCGGGCCACTCGCGCGTAAGTGATGATACAATTTGTTGTTCAGTGATGTCTGGCTCTTTAGAAGTGTAATAAGCCAGTACTTGATTGTCATTCATTAGATTTAGTAGAGTCTGTTTGCAAATTAGTGTTTACAATCAACACTTATTTAGTGGACTATTTTACATAAATGTGAAATGCCAAATATGGAATTTGAATAAAAACCCTAACATAGTGAATCTGGGATGCAACCAAACATAAATTGTGTGAACGATGTGCGCCTAATTGCGCAAAGGCAAGGGTACAGAATTAGTACAACACTAGAACAACAATCCACTCAGTTTAGTATATCCAGGCTCCATGTACTCTGCTTTTGTAACTTGTGCACTGTCTTTGAATGGTCATGAGGATTCTAAAATGGTTCTTTTGCAAGTGTCTTTTCTAATGGTCATGAGGACTCATGAGTAACTCTGCTTTTGTAACTTGTGTACTGTATCAAGAAAGCTTGGTTTCTGATGCATGCATAATGTGGAGACTGCAGCGGATTCGGTAAATAGTATCGTCTGATTTTTAGCAGTAAGTTGTAGCAACAAATATTGAGTACTGAAGAGAAAAATGTGCGTGGCTACAGTCTATATGTAACAAACCGAACATCAACATCAAGCAGTTGTTCCTGGGGGTAATTGAGCTGGGAAGTACGGCGGTTATGGGAATCTCGGATAATCTCAGCCCGAGATGCCGAACCACGCATTGATCCAGCTGTGGGAGAGATCGCACGTGTGTTTGACAGAACCATGCAGTCACTTCAGCAGCCCGCCGACCATCATCGTCGCCGCAGCGGCAGGGGGAGGCACCATCTGGATGGCGTGGAGTCATCGATGAATCAATCGATCGGCGGCGTGGAAGGCAGTTCGTGCTGGTGAAGGGTACGGCGAAGGAAAATAGTGCTGGCGTGGTAGGCGTGGGCTCTGCGTGAAGACGATTGCGGCAGCGTGTGTGGCGTGCCGTGCGATCGAATATACCTCCGTCACCCTACTCTGTTGCTGCGTCGCTCTAGAACCATTGTCCTGCGGTGATGGTGAACGGCGCCTGCCGGGAAACGCTGCTGCTGGAACTGACTACGCCGTTATGCAAATCTCGCTCAGTCTAAGTAAAGCTACGCTACCATATTTGCATATTAGCATGACCGCATGAGTAAAAAGAAAAGGTGTGTCCAGTTTTTCTACAAACCATGGTAGGTGCTAACAAATATTAATAGTCCAAATGTTTAATCATTGATAAAACGTTATTGTTACAAGAGATCAAAACATGGGTCCTTTTTTTCGCAAAAAAAAAGGAAATGATTTAACTCCCCCTAATTTGAATGTCCAGCCAAAAAAGTACATCGGTTGAGCGGAGAAGCCATTCAGCAACTCATATCATCAACTCACTAAGCGGCTATATCATAATTGTTTAGATAGACACAATAGATAAAGCCCATAATCAGATCTTCAATATGTGTGTACATACAAACAAAAATAATAAGATGCCTTTTGTGTTTTTTGTTTTACTCCCATGTCTCAGAGCTCATGGATATATTTGATGGGAAAGGAAAGGAAATATAAGCATATAGTATGACACATTTGTGAAAGGATTATCAATCTCAGTCTACATATAGTTTTGTTTCCCAGAAAGGTTATGAAAGGATATATATATGTATAGTATAGGATGTCACGCTAGAAGTGTGAGCTTGCATTTCATCCATGTAATGTTCTTTTGGTTGTCATCTAAGAGTGGTGAACACAAATGGCCTTCAAGTGGTAAGAAATGATAGTGCATGGTGTTAGTTGTGGTGCAGCGAGAAATACATGAGAAACACACAAAGTCGCATAGGCGTAATCATCCATTATTTATCTGGTAAGTCGGTGCTGCTAATAAAAGCATCTGGAGCCCTTCCCTCAATTTTCTTTAACTCCTCACAAGATTCTCCTTTAGCGAGAAATTCATTTATGGTAGCGTCCAGGTGGATTTTGCATGATCTTCCATGTAAGAATACTATGTAGAACTTGTTTGGTAGTGGGGTTCTTGTCCCCATTCTTCTCTAATATATGATATGCACACTCCTGCATAGTCAAGAAGAAAGGGAGTCATACCCGATCTAGCCATATAAACTGTAAAAAAATTGATGTGTTCTTCTCAAAACTTCCCCTCCTTGAGCAGATTTGAGCACCTCCCATGCTTTCCCCTAAGGCCTTGTTCGTTTAATCCTCCTCCCTAGGGGATTGGAGTGGATTGAAGAGGATTTTGGCTTGTAGGGGATCTAATCCCCCTCAAACCCTGCCATTCCCCTTCAAAAATCACCTCAACCGAACAAGGCCTAAATGATATGATATGTTTATATCTCATTGCTTCAGGGTATGTTGTTGCTCAAAATGTCCTTTAGTTAGAAAAAACGTTGCCTACTAGGCGGTGTTTTTCTTTCAAAAAACGGCCACCTTGAATTCCCAGGCCATGCCAAACTCTTGGAGAAATGCACATCTAGCGTGCCCTGCTTCAAACAGTACCACACCGTCTGCCATCTCATGGAACCATAAGTCCATAACACGGGAGTCTGCAGGTTTTCAAGAATTCAAGTTGAGATTAAAAACAGTAAATTTGCAAGAGGATTCAGCTACAAAATATATTTAGTTTAACCGTGGTTGCTGGGCTGTTGTTACCTTTGTGGCTTCAGATGTCACCCCACTGAAAACAACACACCCACCTATAGTCTTTGGGAAGAGTAGTACACTTGCTATGGTTAAATCGCCTATTGAGAGGGAATGGAAATCAAAATTCCACTAGTAAGTACTCCATCCGTACCGATGCATAAGTCATCTTACATTGTGCACCGCGATCAAGGCAGAGGGGAAAACAAGATAATTTAATATTTATTCACTAATTAATAGTTTAATACCATTGCATGCAATGAACTAGCCACTGCATGCCGTGCTAGGTACTCTCAAGTTATTAAAAACTTATACGCCCCATGTTTCTTATTGGTTGATTCCTTCATTAATGTCAAGAAACAAGAAACGAGGTAAGAGTTAATGCACCGCACCTAAGTATTTGGAATTATTTAGTTTTCGTAAAATGACTTATGCACCGGTACAGAAGGAGTAGGTACTATCTTGACACCCGAAATGATAGTTGCAACTTTCAGTATTGCACCTCCTTGGCTTAATCCACAGACGAAAATGTTTGTAGGGCTCGTCCCAGCGCAACTTCTTTGTCTAACATTTCGTGCACATGCTCAACGGCTTTATGGACTCCTTATCTCTAACAGTGGTCTAAGAAACAAAGTGGGTATAAAATGAGCAAAGTAAGTCATAATTAATGGTGTAATAGCAAATGGGGTGAAAATAATAGGAACTGATGTATTAGCTTGTAAATGTTTAGAGATTTGGGACAATTTATTTGTTCTTCATCCAGTTTCGTGGTCCAATTCAAGGATACAGAAGAAGTACTCAGTTTAGTATATCTAGACTCCAGGTACTCTGCTTTTTTTAGGTAAGGGTTGATTGGGACACCCACCCACCCACCCCCGGGTCGCCAACCCTAGGCGACACCGGGGGCGATCGCGCCGCCAGCCCTAGGTCCCCTCCCCTCGCCTCCTCCGTCCAGCCGCCGCCTGAGGCCTCAACGGCGAAGCCTGGCCTATGATGGCGGCGGCGGGGCCTTATCTGTCGTGCGGTGGTGGGACTTTAACGGGCAGCGGCGGCAGAGAACCGGCGGTAAGGATCCGCTCACCCATCTCGGTGGAGCCGTGCAGCCACAACACCAGCCGGCCGACCCTCACCGCCATCCAGACAGCATGGGGTCAGCAATGAACCGATCGATCGGCGCCGCGGCCGGCACAGCAAGGGGCTATAGAACCATCGCCTGCAGTCGTGACGGCGAAGGGCACCGGCCAGGAATCACCGCTGTTGGAAGTGACTACGCCGTTGCGCAAATCTCGCTCAGGCTAAGTAAAGCCACCCCTACCATATTTGCATATTTGCATGAGTCACAAAGGAAGAAGTGTGAGCTGGAGTGTCTCGAGAGGGCTCCCTCCCCATCTCGAGAGGGCTTCCGTCCGCCTCCGCCCCTCCCGACCCCCTCCGCCTCCCGTCCGCCTCCCCTCCCCTTTGCCTCCCCTCCCGTCACCGTCGGATCCAGGCTGGGCAAAGCCCATGCGGGGGATGATGGCGGGGCAAGAATTTCTTCATCATCCCAAGATTGAGCCAGGTGAGTGTATACTGTATGACCGCGGCAAGAATTTATCAAATATTCAAGATCTGTCACAATAAGGTTGTAAATGAAATTCACTTTCTAAGGGAGGCATCCAAAAATTTCAAAGAGGTATAGTGCACTAACTGCCAACTTGCCAAACAACGCTGATTTTTTGTGTGGAAATAATCATCAATTGTTTAATTCATGACCATCATGACCACCCTTGAGGAATAGATGTGGGCACTTTTCTGGAACCTGCGGGGCTTTGGCCATGATGGCCGCCGCAGGCAATTAGTCGAATACATGCGTGAGGATAACATCGACATTGTTGCGATTTCGGAAACCATGCGAACGGAATTCTCCCTGGCTGAGCTGGAGCGTTTGAGTAGGCACTTGTTTGCATGGCACTGGTTGCCATCTTCGGGTGCAGCTGGTCACTCGTGTGGTATCCTACTAGGCGTGAAGGATACCACCTTTGGTATGGGCTCCATGGACCGAGGGGAGTTCTTCGTGAGTATGGAGGTTTGGGAGCGGGATGCCAACCTCAAATGGGAGGTGATGGTGGTGTACGGCCCGGCCGACCACTCCCAGTCCCAGGCCTTCCTAGTGGAGGTTGTCCAGAAAGTTGAGGCGGCAACCCTCCCAGTCATAATATGGGGGCGTCTTTAACCTCATCTGCTCCCCTTTAGATAAGAGTAATGTGCGGGTCGATGTGCCCGCATGAAGTGATTCAATGATTGGATTGCTGATCTCGGTCTCCGAGAGCTTGATCGAGTTGGCGCGCAGTTCACTTGGACCAATCGCCAGCTCAACCTCACGTAGAGTGTCCGTGACAGGGTTTTCATGTCCTCGAAATGGGAGGTGCGGTTTCCTCTAGCTTCCCTGCGGGTGATCACCCGGATCGGGTCAGACCACGTTCCCCTTATGCTCTCATCCTCTGATGAGAGGCTGCGACCCCCTCCACGGTTCCGCTTTGAGGCCTTATGGTTGCGCCAACCGGGCTTCATCGACGCGGTTAGGGCCCATTAGATGACCGCGCGAGGGGAGCCGCCTCGGTGATGTCTGCGGCTGATGATTGGCACTTCTTGGCTAAGTGCTCCAGGCAATTTATGAAAGGATGGGGGGGGGGCAATGTTGGGTGTGACATTAAACTCCGAAAGACGCCTTACTCCTAGAAATCCAATGCTTGGACCTTAGGGCTGACTCGGCCAGTCTCTCCCCTGATGACTGGGCTTTGCGATATAGCTTAGAAGACGAGCTACTTGAAATCTACCGGAAGGAAGAGGAGTACTTGCGCCAACAGGTGTCCTTTAATTGGGTCATATTTGGTGATGCCAACACGGCCTACTTCCAGGCTATCACGAATGACCGCTGACATAGATGCACCATCCCGCTTCTATGGGATGGTGATCGGTTACTACAGGATCCTGAAGAAATCCGAGAGCACGTAGACGGGTTCTACAAGAATCTCTTTGTTGGCCACCCCCACTCGGGGATCGCCCTCGCTGAGACCATTTGGGACGAGGGTCAATGGGTAACAACTTCAAAGAATAGGTCGTTGCTTGCCGCATTTGAGGAGAACGAGGTGGCTGCGATCATTAAGGGTATGAACCCCGCCTCGACCCCGGGGCCTGATGGTCTTCTGGTGCACTTCTTCCAGACCTTCTGGCACTCTATTAAGGGGGAGATCATGGTGCTCTTCCATGAGTTGGCGCAGGTTGTTTTGGACCTCTCCCGGCTCAACTTCGGGATCATCACTCTTATCCCGAAGGTGCAAGGCGCGTCGGATATTCGGCAGTTCCGTCCGATCACAATCATCAATGTGATCTTCCGGATTATGGCCAAAGGGTACGCCAGTAGGGCGGCCCTTATAGCACCACGAATTACCCACCCAAACCAGACGGCCTTTATCAAAGGCCGCCTCATCCTTGATGGGATTCTTGTGCTGCATGAGGTTATTCATGAGGTCAAGGCAAAGATCTATGCGCGGTGTTTTTTAAGATCTACTTTCACAAAGCGTACAACACAGTTCATTGGTCCTTCCTTCGGGAAGTGTTGTACAAGAAGGGATTTGATCTACGTTGGATCACATGGGTGATGCAAATGGTGATGAGTGGGCAGACGGCCATTAACATCAATGGCGAGGTTGGACCCTACTTCACCACGGAGTAGGGCGTCTGGCAAGGGGACCCCTTTTCCCCCTTCTTGTTCAACCTCGTAGTTGATGCCTTGGCCACTATCCTGGATAAGGCCAAGGGGGGCGGCCACATTAAGGGATTATTCCCCCACCTCCTTGGAGCGGGCGCCATCACCCATCTCCAGTATGCTGATGACACGATCCTGATGGTTGAAGGATCGGACGAGGACATTGCTCACCTCAAATTCCTACTTCTATGCTTCGAGGAGATGTCCGGACTAACTATTAACTTCATCAAGAGTGAGGTTATGGTCATGGGCTACTCAGAAGAGGAGAGGGCTAGGATAGCAAACCGGCTTAATTATCGGTTAGGGACCTTTCCGACTACCTACCTAGGCATGCCCATCAGTGACAACTGTATCCTAGAAAAAGACCTCCAGCCATTAGTGGCCAAGGTCCAACACCGGGTGGAACCGTGGCAGGGACGTTGGTTGTCCAAAGCGGTTCGGGTTGTCCTGATCAACTCGTCGACGATTAGTCTACTGATGTATTTGGTGGGATTCTATAGCCTAAATGAATCCCTGCACCAGGATGTGGCCAAGTACCAGTCCAGGTTCTTCTGGGCGGGGAATGGTGATAAACAAAAATACCACATGGTCAAGTGGGCGGAGATTTGCAAACCCAAAGACTAGGGGGATCTCGGGATTATTTCATCCAAAAGGATGAATATTGCCCTTCTAGCTAAGTGGCTATGGAGGATTGCATCCGGAGAGGGTGGCCGATGGCTTGACATTATTCACGCAAAATACTTGCGTGACCAACCACTAGCGTTTGCTCAAAGATCTGGTGGATCACAATTCTGGCAAATGTTCATTAAGCTGATGCTAGTGCTACGGATCGGCATTTCGATGGAGGTGGGCCGGGGCACCGCCACCCTCTTCTGGCTAGACCGATGGTGCGGCTCACAGCCCTTCGCCTCCCGTTTCCCGTCGCTATTCAATATCTGTGCTGACAAAAGCTTGATTGTGGCTACTGCCCTATGAAATCTCGAGAACGTCGCCTTTAGACGGACCTTCGATCCCGATGAACGGGAACTATGGGAGGATCTAGTAGCCTGTGTAGCTCTCCACACTCCTTCTAGTGAGGAGGACGTGGTGCATTGGCACCTCGAGTTCAGTGGGCAGTTATTCGTGAAATCACTATACCACGCCATTATGCCAACTCCGGGACAAATAGAATTGAACCTCCTTTGGGAGACCAAACTTCCTTTGGCAGTTGGTGTGCGGCCGCGTCCCCTCCTGTACGGAGGTGGTGAAGCGAAACGGACCTTCCGACGGGATGTGCCCCTTGTGTTTGGTCCCGGAGGACTCTAACCATATATTCTTCATTTGTCCGGCGGTAAGATTTCTCTAGAGCTCCTTACGGTAGGTTGTAGGTGGTGGATGGTGCCATACCAACCTGCCCGATATGTTTAGCGAGGTGCTCGAGCCCAACCGTTCGGCTGAGCGACCGGCCCTCTGGGTGACCATGGCGCCCTTCTATGGACGTTATGGAATATCCGTAATAAGCTTGTGATAGAGCATGTTATTCCTCTTCGTGCGACTGATGCAATGTACAAACTATGTGGTTTTCTACAGCTATGGCAGCCGCTTAGTCGGCACCATGACCGGGACTCCATCGACAGAGCCATCGCGTAGCTTCGGTCCATCGCCGCCCGCATGTCCGCGCCACCGCTCCCCCTGTCGCCCCCGGAGCCGGATTAGCGTAGCTGTTTTTGGACTTCTTCTTTGGGGATTATTGTGCTGCTCCCCCAGCTAGACCTATTGCTGTTGTGTTGCACTTTATGTGTGTTTCTGGGTGTGCGTGTGCGTTGAATCTTGTTGCTACCTGTGTGCTTTGGTCCAGGCTTTATAATATAAAGTGGGGGGAATCCTATTTCGTCGAGAAGACACCATAGATAAAGCGCATAATCCAAGCTGCAAGGTAGGTCTGCATGTAAATATAAATAATAAGACGCCCTTTTTTTGTTTTAGTCCCATAACTCGGAGCTGATGGATATATTTGACGGGGGAGGAGAAGAAATGTAAGCCTATATAGTACGACACATTCGTGAAAGGATTATCAATCTCGGTGTACATTGGTTCCCAGCAAGGTTATGAAAGCATACATATGTAGTACAGGATGTCACGCTAGAAGTGTGAGCTTGAGTTTAAGAAAAGAAGAAGCGGGAGCTTGCATTTCATTCATGTAATGTTCTTTTCGTTGTCATTTAAGAGTGTTTCATACAAATGCCTTTCAAGAGGTAAGAAATAATATATGTGCATGGTGTTAGTTGTGGACTTGTGGAGCATCGAGAAATGCATGAGAAACACACGAACTCGCATAGGCACAATCAGGCTTCAGTATCCACCCGTTATTTCTGTGGTAAGCCGGTGCCGCTAATAAAAGCATCTCTAGCCCTTCCCTCAATTTTCTTTTAACTCCACAAAGATTCTCCTTTAGTGAGTAATTCATTTAGGGTAGCATCGAGGTGGATTGGCGTGATCTTCCATGTAAGCAAGCCATATAATGGTGGTGGGGGTTCTTGTCCCCCTTCTTCTCTAATACTATATGATAAGCACATCCTTCTGTTTTCAAGAAAAAGGGAGTCATACCTGATCTAGCCATATAACTCGTCAAAAATTTGATGTGTTCTTCTCAAACCTTCCCCTCGAGAAAACTTGAGCACCTCCCATGTTTTCACCTAAATGAAACGATATGTTTATATCTCATTGCTTCAGGTTATGTTGTAGCCTAGAATGTCCATTAATTAGACAAAACACTGTCTAGGCAATGTTTTTCTCACAAAACCAATCAACACTTACTAGTGGTGTCGGCCCTAATAATGCCATTGATAGATAACGTACAACCGGCAAAGGAAAATTAGGCAACACCATTAATATAAATACCTGTGGAGTTCTATGTCCAGCGCCACCGGTAGTGTCTCACTAGCAATGTGCCACAAGATGCCCTCAATTAGCAATGTGGAGCCGTGACGCCAATCATAACAACTTATCAGTGGCCTCCGGCTAGTGCGTCATTAATGACATTATCCCAACGCCTCTAGTAGACGTTTCTACACCAATGCTGACAGGCTCGAAATGTAGACCACTTGAGATAATAGATTTTGTGACATCACAACACCATTGTCTTCATGTGTTAATATTACAAGTATGTTGCATATGTTGTTGTGAAGTGTCTAAATGAACATGTGTATTGTGTTATGAAATGTAAATTACTTGTGCAAATAAATGATGTATGCATGTGTATTGTGTTTTTGTGTTTTTTTTAATTTTGTTAGATTCATTTGTGTGGCTGACCAAATATAAATAAAACATAACCGTGGAAAGGTTAGTGGTGATATTATCACTGATCAACCAGTGGTCTGTGGTGCTTGGTTACCATTGGCCTGTCAAGTAGCCCATCTATGATATAACTTTCATCATAACCCCGAGGCACCGGCGGGCCACTCGCGAGTAAGTTATGATACAGTTTGTTGTTCAGTGATGTACGGCTCTTTAGAAGTGTAATAAATCAGTAGTTGATTGTCATTCACTAGATTAGTAGAGTCTGTTTGAACATTAGTGTTCACAATCAACACTTATTTAGTGGACTATTACCTAAATGTGAAATGCCAAATATGACATTTGAATAAAAACCCTAACATAGTGAATCTGGGGTGCAACCAAAGATAAATTGTGTGAATGGTGTGCGCTTAATTGCGCAAAGTCAAGGATACATAATTAGTAGAATATCAGAACAATAATCCACTCAGTTCAGTATATCCAGGCTCCATGTACTCTGCTTTTGTAACATGTGCACTGTCTTTGAATGGTCATGAGGAATCTAAAATGGTTAACTTTTGCAAGTGTCTTTTATAATGCAAAGTGCTAAAGAACTTACTCTACAGTTTAAATTAATTCAAGAGAAAATGACATCATCTTTGTTCTAAAATAACAGTACAGCAGATACAAAACCTTTTTTTATCATGATATATATACAAAAGAACATTTACTTTGTAATGGTCTACGGAACAAAGTACTGTATCAAGCAAGCTTGGTTTCTGATGCATGCATAATGTGCAAACTGTAGCAGCATCGGTAAATAGTATCATCTGATTTTTAGCAGTAAATTGTAGCAACAAATATTGAGTACTAAGAGAAAAATGTGCATGGCTACAGTCTATATGTAGCAAATGGAACATCACCAAAAAGCAGTTGTTTCTAGGGGTAATTGAGAAGGGAATTACGGCTGTTATGGGGAGCTCCCGGATACCGAACCTGTTGGCGCCGCCTCCTCACGCAGCGCCTCTTCTTCTTCTACCTATGAACTCTCTCTTCCTCTTGTTTCTCTCAAGAACACACACAAAAGAAAAAACTGAGAAACACACACACACACGCACGCATGTACCAGGGAAGGAAGCCAACTAGCTTTGCCAAGAGGCTCTCCTCCTTGGTCACACAAGCGCTACATTGTTTTCCCAGCCCTCTCGGCCTGAACTTTTCTCATTCATCAGTCCAACTTAAATACCCAGTACAATAATAGACTCACACGCAGCCAAGGCAACAACCTGCCCGGTTCTCATGCTATGCACCACACGACTTGATCCACTAATCAACTAACCCATGCACTAACTAATCTAGCTACATGCATGCGCACGTACAGCACCGGCGCAAACTCTCCACAACGGCCACATGACATGGCCGTCTAACAAACTCATGCAAGCAACACTATCTAATCTCCTAATTCCACTACTAACTTACATGTACACACATTAACTCATCTTCACGTGAGTACAAACCCGCAGTCTAGTAGCTGGACACGACTACATGCATGACTCAACAAAAAACAAATAATCTATCAACAAGATTAACCTAACAATCACCTCCTTAATCTTGTTGCCACTTCTTTCTTTCAGAGGCAGATCTTCTAGGAGAGACACGGAGACGGCCTCCAATGCCATCTTGTCCCACCATCTTGTCGTAGCCTCGCAACGCCAACGTCGCCGGTACCGCGACGACTTCATGTTCGCCACTGGTGCCGCAACTCGCCAGTGACTCGCCTACATGTTCGTCGCCGGTGACGCAACTTGCCGGTGACTCACCACCATGTTGTCATCGATGACGCACCTTGTCGACGACTCGGACATGGACTCCTCATGGCAATGGCCTCCGCTCCATGGCCATCACCTCCTTGCCGCCGGTGCCGCAACTTAGCGGTCAGCATACCTCTCTCCATCGCTCGTGACGCAGCTCGACGATGATGAAGACACACACCCACCGCTAGCAGCATCGCGCCACCAACGGAGTCCACCTTGCGCCTGTGACGTCCCCCTCACATGGAGTCCGCCGCGCCGTCACCGTCGCCTCGGATCGACAAGGCTCTGATGCCAAATGTTGGCGCCGCCTCCTCACGCATCGCCTCTTCTTCTTCTACCTATGAACTCTCTCTTCCTCTTGTTTCTCTCAAGAACACACACAAAAGAAAAAACTGAGAAACACACACACACACGCACGCATGTACCAGGGAAGGAAGCCAACTAGCTTTGCCAAGAGGCTCTCCTCCTTGGTCACACAAGCGCTACATTGTTTTCCCAGCCCTCTCGGCCTGAACTTTTCTCATTCATCAGTCCAACTTAAATACCCAGTACAATAATAGACTCACACGCAGCCAAGGCAACAACCTGCCCGGTTCTCATGCTATGCACCACACGACTTGATCCACTAATCAACTAACCCATGCACTAACTAATCTAGCTACATGCATGCGCACGTACAGCACCGGCGCAAACTCTCCACAACGGCCACATGACATGGCCGTCTAAGGGCATGTACAATGGTGCTATCTTACGAGTGCCACGTAGGATAGATGATGAGGTGGAGGAGAGAGAACTCATAAGAAAAGGCTTGTCTTCTCTTAATTAAGAGAAGACAAGAGGTGATCTCTTAGCACAATATGTCTCACCACATATTTAGGAATTGCTAGTTATTAAAGATAAGGCTAAGAGATGACCCATTGTAGATAATTTTTTTTGTCTTCTCTAAATCACATGCAAGACTTAAGATCAGACTATCTTATCAACCACTGTACATGCCCTAACAAACTCATGCAAGCAACACTATCTAATCTCCTAATTCCACTACTAACTTACATGTACACACATTAACTCATCTTCACAAGAGTACAAACCCGCAGTCTAGTAGCTGGACACGACTACATGCATGACTCAACAAAAAACAAATAATCTATCAACAAGATTAACCTAACAATCACCTCCTTAATCTTGTTGCCACTTCTTTCTTTCAGAGGCAGATCTTCTAGGAGAGACACGGAGACGGCCGCCAATGCCATCTTGTCCCACCATCTTGTCGTAGCCTCGCAATGCCAACGTCGCCGGTACCGCGACGACTTCATGTTCGCCACTGGTGCCGCAACTCGCCAGTGACTCGCCTACATGTTCGTCGCCGGTGACGCAACTTGCCGGTGACTCACCACCATGTTGTCATCGATGACGCACCTTGTCGACGACTCGGACATGGACTCCTCATGGCAATGGCCTCCGCTCCATGGCCATCACCTCCTTGCCGCCGGTGCCGCAACTTAGCGGTCAGCATACCTCTCTCCATCGCTCGTGACGCAGCTCGACGATGATGAAGACACACACCCACCGCTAGCAGCATCGCGCCACCAACGGAGTCCACCTTGCGCCTGTGACGTCCCCCTCACATGGAGTCCGCCGCGCCGTCACCGTCGCCTCGGATCGACAAGGCTCTGATGCCAAATGTTGGCGCCGCCTCCTCACGCATCGCCTCTTCTTCTTCTACCTATGAACTCTCTCTTCCTCTTGTTTCTCTCAAGAACACACACAAAAGAAAAAACTGAGAAACACACACACACACGCACGCATGTACCAGGGAAGGAAGCCAACTAGCTTTGCCAAGAGGCTCTCCTCCTTGGTCACACAAGCGCTACATTGTTTTCCCAGCCCTCTCGGCCTGAACTTTTCTCATTCATCAGTCCAACTTAAATACCCAGTACAATAATAGACTCACACGCAGCCAAGGCAACAACCTGCCCGGTTCTCATGCCATGCACCACACGACTTGATCCACTAATCAACTAACCCATGCACTAACTAATCTAGCTACATGCATGCGCACGTACAGCACCGGCGCAAACTCTCCACAACGGCCACATGACATGGCCGTCTAACAAACTCATGCAAGCAACACTATCTAATCTCCTAATTCCACTACTAACTTGCATGTACACACATTAACTCATCTTCACGTGAGTACAAACCCGCAGTCTAGTAGCTGGACACGACTACATGCATGACTCGACAAAAACAAATAATCTATCAACAAGATTAACCTAACAGAACCAAGCATTGATCAACACAGCAAATCGCTTGAGCAGCATGATGTGTTGTTCCCCCTTCAATCAGAAACCAAAAGTGGCGTCGGAGAAGTAGGGGGCGACCTGGGTTCGGCTCTGCTCGCCTGTCTCGCTGGAGCCATGCAGCCACAGCACCAGCCCGCCGGCCCTTGCTGCCCCCGCAGCACCAGCAGGGGGAGGCCCCATACGGACAGCGTGGAGTCACCGAAGAACGAACTGATGAGTGGCTGATTTGTGCTGATGAAGGGTGCGGTAGGGAAAAGAGTGCGGGCATGGGAGGCATGGGGCCGTGGGCTCTGTGTGACGACGTGGCGGGAGCGTGCGGGGCCTCACCCTGCCTCGTCGCCGTTGCCGTTGCCGTGGGCGGGAGCGACGGCCTGGAGGCGCCCATTCTGGCAGATTGCATTGATTTCTTGTTCGTCACTCACGAGAGGGAGTACGATATTTGCACAAGTCGCATCAAAATGTGTAAGTTTGTCTTTAAACAAGGGAAGGTGCTAACAATTACTCTAGTATCTAATTTCCATTCATATGACTATCCTATTACAATCCAGTAACCGTAGCCTCCTTTGGACAGATGTTTAACTCCCTATAATTTGAGTGCCTTGCCGAAAGATACTCCCGTCTCATAGTAAATCATAGACTGTAATGCTAAATTTAGAGAAACGAGCTTGTTCAGGTGATCGCGATGACACTGTTCACTGTGCCTACTAGTGGAGCTCATGCCGAGAGGTTGCATGCTATGATCTGGCTCATGTTTCTACCATATAGCGCAAGTTTTCTCATCAGAAAGCCATATTATCATCTAGCAGAACAACGTCAACATAATCGCTTGAAAAGGCATCATAGATATAGCGCGTAACCCAAACCACGTTGCACAAATGCAGATAAACTAAACGAAGGAAATGATATCCAGTTTATTTGTTTTCCTCCCATATCTCATATCTTGGATATATTAGATGGGGAAGGGAAGAAATGTAAGACTATAGCATGACCCATTTACGAGGACTATCATACTCAACCTACACCTAGTTTTGTTTCCAAACAAGTTCGTGGATATGTATAGCATGGGTACATCATTCAGGAAGGTATCCATTTCTTTTGGGATCAGGTACTATACAATAGCTCATGTAGAAACATCTTGAAATCATATTCTTTTGGTGGTCATTGAAGAATTGTGAACACAAGCTACACTTCAATGATGTGAAATATTATGAGTGCTTGGTGTTGGTTGTGGTGTAGCGAGAAATGCATGTTACTTAAACGAGTGATGGAACACATAAAGTCGTGGACCCCTAATAATATTTAATTTCCTGCCAATTCAAGAACACCTTTGGTACCAACAGAGCCCATGATTCAATTTTAGAGTTTGACCAGAAAGATAAGTGCACACTCTGTCACCACCGCAGGTGGGAGGCACCATCCCAACAGGTGGAGTTTCCAATCAATAGGCGACACGAAGGTTTATGTTGTTGAACAATATGAGGGAGGAAAAAAGTTACTCTTCTAAGGCCTCTGTTGTGCGGATGTGATTATTATTAAATTAAAGTACAGTATAACAGAGCGACCTACTAACCTTCTCAGCGTTTGGCACCGTCCGCTGTTCTCAGACTGACCAGATCTCTTCCATGGTTCCACAGCGCCAGCTTGGGTTCTCCAACCGTCTGACTTGGCCAGCCCACGTAACAGGGCTGCTGCTCCGCAGAATTATCTCGACGCCTTCTGGTGAATTGGGCTAACATGCATTGATGCACTATGGGCCACACTGCTGCGAGGGTACGCCAGTTTGTCAAAAAAAAGTTTAAGGTACTCCATGCGCTTTGTTTCCCTCGCGGGTGTGCGCCGCAGCAGCGCCTCCTCCACCCCTTCGCCCAAATTTAGGGTGCTATGGAGGTTGGGGTTCCGGTCCCCATTCTTCCACCTCATATAAGATTTTTGCGTGATCTTCCATGTAAGAATGCTATGTAAAACTTGTTTGGTGGTGGGGTTCTTGTCCCCATTCTTCTCTAATATATGATACACACACTCCTGCGTATTCAAGAAAAAAGGAGTCATACCCGATCTAGACTTATGTTCCTTTAGTGAGTCAGCATCCTTCTGATCTCACTAATACAATGTGTATACCTGGATTTATCGACGCCACTCGCATGGATCATTTGCAACATTTCATCGCAGTCTGTCTCCACAATCAATGGAAGCTCTGTCCAGTGAAGAGCAAGTTGCGGGCCTTCCTACATTGCCACCAACTCAGCTTCAAGGGCGTTTTTTAGAGAAAAGGTGTCGGCCGAGCCCGAGAAAAGGCTCGAACCTAACCCGGCTTTGAATTAACAAAGCCATCAACCGGCCAAGATTACACGGAGTAGTTACAAAGTAAAGAAACAGAAAACGGCAAAGATACAGAGAGCTGTAACAGCTTACAACCAAGTAGTGATACTTGCAAACACAAGATATTAAAAGGAACCTAGCCAGGATCACCAAGGTCACACGCCAAGAGAGCAGCCACACCAACAGCAGGGTGAGGGTTAGCACGAACCAGCATCGACACCCAACATCTCCTCGCCTCTCCCGCAGAACATGCCAAGATCGGCAAGCCAAATGCTTCTACCTCCGAAGAAGACCCCTATCTTCTCGCCCTGGCTCGAAGGGCGCCGCACCGTCGGAAGGCAGAGTGCTCGCCATAGAGCCGAATGGACATAGCCGGCTGGCAGCCCAGGCATGAGGGAGCAGAGCACCACCTCTGCTGGATTGCCACAACCTCACCACCACCTGATGATAACCACACGTCCAGACGCAAGCTGAAGAATGCCGGCACAAGACGAAGACCGCGCGGAGAAGATGAAGAACAATGAGAAGATTGCCGCCACCTGGTCCTCAGCAAGCAGAGAAGCACCATCCACACCCCCGCGAACCCCAGACGACGCCTCCAGGGAGGTAACGCCATCGACATGCCGCCGCCGCCCACAAGGGGAACCAGGGCTTTCGCCCAAGCAGGAGTGAGGAAGAAGGAGGCGGAAGGGGATCTCGACGAGGCCTCCAAGAAGGGGACCGGCTGCAAAAATTGGAGCCGGCCTCGCCGTGGCCGCCAAAGGCCAATGGTTTCCCTCGGTCCCACACTCCAGGCCCAACCACCCGGACCCGAGAGCACGAGCCATCGCGGCGAAGCTACCATGGCCGGATCAGACCGGTGGGTGCATCCACTGGCAAAGGACCTCGATCTTCACCGGAGCCTGCACACGTGCCACAACCTCGTCGCCCGCACGACCTAAGTTGTGGTACAACACTCGCGGTCGCCGCTCGCCGTAGAGCCGGCACCGCCCACGCACCCGAGGCCGCCGTCCCGGCATCCACCCACCACGAGCATCTCCACCAACATCGCGAACAGCCCCTATACCACCCTAGAACAACGGACCAGCACCACCATGACAACCACCAGGGAAGGGGCCTACAGCGGACGAACACGCCAGAACCAGATCCATCCGGGAGTGAACCCCAAATCCCCAACCAACGCGGCAGCGGGAGCAGGGGCAGCACACCCAGGCCGAGCAGAGGGGCCACAACCCCTTGCCAGCCTCCCGCCGGCCAAGGCAAGGGCCACCGGCCGCCACCAGCACAGATCTGGGAGGGAGGCTAGCATGGCGGCCAGGCAGGGGCTGGATCCTAGGCTGCTCCCAAAGCACGGCAAGGACGACGACCACCATGGCCGGCGCCGCAGCAGCCAGATCCGGGGGTGAGCGCCGCGCCGGGATGGGTTGACGGGGAGGAGTGGTCGCCGGCAAGGATGGGATGGAGGGGGCGCACGACCGGTCGGGGGAGCACGCAGGGACGCCCCGCCGCCGCCAACCACCACACGGGCGAGACCCACGGCGGCCGCTGGCGACGGCGGAGGGAGGAGGAACGAGGCGGGGTGGCCTAGCGCCGATGGTGGGATTCGCCCCCGAGTCGCCCGGGAGCGTACGACG
>NC_041383.1:782254883-782261768 GCF_002162155.2 Triticum dicoccoides
TGCAGAGGAACAACACACAGGTTGCAGCAAAGATAACCACCCCCTCCTGCAGAAGAACAACTCTGCTTCAGGGTATGTTGTTGCCCAGAATGTCCATTAATTAGACAAAACGCTGCCTAGCCAGTGTTTTTCTTTCAAAAAGAGAAACGATCAACACTAGTGGCATCAGCCCTAAGGACATAATGCCATTGATAGATAACGTATAACCAGCAAAGGACAACTAGGCAACTCCACTACAATATATAAGCTCGTACACTGTAGTTCTGAAGTTGTGCCGTAGACTCGTATAACAATTTTACATGGATCATTTTTACGGGGGAAAAAATCAAAAAATGGATCGGGATCACTCCGCTCGCTAGATGGTACGAACCAGAGAAGAGACTGAAGCCCATCGCAGAGTGAAAAAATAAATTCCCCTCCCCTATTTATTTCAGTTTGACGTCTTGATTCTGTCAACTATAAAAGAATTAACTGTAGAATTAGGACTAACTCTGTTGGTACGATCACAACGATAACATGAATCATGGATAAGCCTGTTATGACCGTCATATTAGGGGCTTAGCCCAGTGGGTTGTGGCCCAAGTTATCTTATCGTTATTAGGAGCTTAGCCTGATTATCTTATCGTTTGCTTAGGAGTCAAGTAAACCTCTCTATATAAGGAGAGGAGATGTATCAATCTAATCAAGCAAAGAAGCAATCATTATTTGCTCGGCTTCCCTTAGGGAGTCGGGAGACCTAACCCTAGTCGCCTCTAGCGCCGCCACCGCCTCTCCCTCTCGCGCACGACGGCGCCTTGCCGCCGGCGACCGTGAGCTTCGCCACGTCCAGCCCCCTCCTTCCCCTACTGCCTACGGCCAAGACCGGGCAGAACCCTAGCTCCTAACACCTTGGTATCAGCTACCTGAGTTTTGACCATGTCATCACCACCACCAATTATTCCGCCACCACCGCCGTCGCTGCCCCTCGCCACCACTGCCGCCGCGCCATCACCGATCCTCTCCACGGCACCGCTGGTCCTTCCCTCGGCGCTGATGGGTTCCACTGCCGGCGCATCGACCGGCCAGTCGCCGCCCCCCTCCACGGGTCCGCCGCCATCACCCTCCACGATGCCGCTTGTCTACTCCCCGGAGGCCATGACCGGCGTCCTCAACGATCTGGTCGTCGCGGTCCAAGGAATTCGGTTGTTCCTCGCCGGTCTGTACGGGCTGCCAACGCCTCCGCCGCCGGCCGTCTCCTCCGGACCGCCAGCCCTGCCCTGGTACTCGGTTCCCGCGGCGATCGCCGGGGGCCATCCGTCGCTCCAGCCGCCAGCCGCCCCAGTGCTGTCTTGGCCGCAGTGGCCCGCGCCGGCTTTCGCGGCGCCACCCGCGCCTTCATCGGCCGCCCCAGCGTTGTCCTGGCCGCAGTGGCCCGCGCCAGCTCTCGTGGCGCCACCAGCGCCTTCCCCGCCCACCCCAGCGCTGTCCTGGCCGCAGTGGCCCGCGCCGGCTCTCGCGGCGCCAACCGCGCCTCCTGCGCCCGCCCCAGCGCCGCGGTGACCGTACTGGCCCGCGGGCCCCAGCCGCGCCAACCGCATCGGTCCAGCTTCCACCGCCGCCGCCCAGCTCCAGACTGGGCCAGTCCACACCGGGGGGGCTCCTGATCCAGCAGGTCCAGTTTCTGCCGACACTGTCCCTGATTCCTCCACCGCCAGTTTACACGGAGGTTGGGCACTCATCGATACCCACGCTGCAGTCTGGGGCCTCATCCGACTCTGTGGGGGCCTACGACGGCCTTCCCATCGTTGACCGGGCGTCGTCATCATCACTGCTCCGCACCTCCGAGCCGGTTGGCCATGGCGCGCCGACCCAGACGCCGCCACGGTTCGCCAAGATCGACTTCGCCACTTATGACGGCACGGAGTACACGCTTAACTGGCTCAACCAGTGCGACCAGTTTTTCCGTGGGCAGCACACGCTCGCGTCGGAGCGCACTTGGCTGGCATCCTACCACCTCCGCGGTGCAGCCCAGACATGGTACTACACCCTCGAGCAGGACGAGGGCGGCATGCCCCCGTGGGAGCGCTTCCATGAGCTGTGCCTCCTTCGTTTTGGGCCGCCGATCCGCGGGAGCCGCCTGGCCGAGTTGGGCCTCCTTGCCTTCACCTCTATGGTGCAAGAGTACACCGACCGCTTTCAGGCCCTGGCGTGCCACACGTCCGGTGTGACGGCTCACCAGCGGGCCGAACTCTTCGTCGGCGGTCTGCCAGATCATATCCGCGTGGACGTCGAGCTGCAGGGACCCCAGGACCTCCAGACGGCCATGTACTACGCCCGCGCGTTCGAGCGCCGCGCGGTGGCCATGTAGCAGGCATCACCGTCCCGGGCCACTGGGCCGCTACCCTGACCGGATGTTCCAGCGCAGGGTCGGCCTGCTCAGGCTTCCTCGGCACCCCTCGCCGCGACCGCGGCGCGCCCATTCCGCCGAGCTACTCGAGCGTCGCCGCCAAGGGTTGTGCTTCAACTGCGACGAGCCCTACACGCCCGGCCACGTCTACCCGCAACTCTTCTACCTGGAGGTTGCAGACTACATTGAGGAGGATGCCGTCGCTGCCGACCTGACCGCCCCAGCTGTCGCGAAGGTGTTTGACGCTGGTTGATCACCTCGAGGAGTTCAGTAAGTGCTTCCCCACCTTACAGCTCGAGGACGAGCTGTCTGTGCAGGCGGGGAGAAGTGTTATGACCGTCATATTAGGGGCTTAGCCATGTGGGTTGTGGCCCAAGTTATCTTATCGTTATTAGGGGCTTAGCCTGATTATCTTATCGTTTGCTTAGGAGTCAAGTAAATCTCTCTATATAAGGAGAGGAGATGTATCAATCTAATCAAGCAAAGAAGCAATCATTATTTGCTCGGCTTCCCTTAGGGAGCCGGGAGACCTAACCCTAGTTGCCTCTTGCGCCGCCGCCGCCTCTCCCTCTCGCGCACGACGGCGCCTTGCCGCCGGCGACCGTGAGCTTCGCCACGTCCAACCCCCTCCTTCCCCTACAACCTACGCCCTAGACCCGGTAGGGTCCCAGCTCCTACCAAAGCCAAATCCATTTGAACCTAGAACGTTCTTCTCAGTCTCACGTGACAATTAATCGAAGCACCAATAAATCAGAGCAAGTCATTAGCAGACGAATTGAGATTCCAGAGAACTAGTCAACTAGCAGTTTCATTAACATTTCACTAGATCATGTTTCAAAGAATTCATGTGGGGAGAGAAACTGAGATTCAGGTCATTCATGTTGATCTAGTAGCAATGTGCCCCCTGGAAATGATACCCTTAAATTTGAGCAGCTAGAGAAAATCTTTGTAGCTAAAATGATGATGATGCTGTTGCTGCTTCAATTGTGGAAAATATTTCATCCACTAGTGAGTGCCCAAGAGTAGGATAAGTCTGATAACATACATGCTCAGGGAAAAAAGCAAGGAAGAACAATATGGTCAGACAAGATGAAAAATCGAAGCTCTAATCCTGAAATTCATCCGCCGTGGCTTTGAGCATGTTTGTGTACCACCTTGAATTCGCAGGCCGTGCTAAGCTCTTGGAAAAATGCACACCTGGCGTGCTCCGCTTCAAACAATACTACCCCGTCTGCCATGCCATGGAAACATAATACATGCGTCTGCAGGTTTTCAAGAATTCAAGTTGAGATTAAAAACAACAATTTTTTAAGCGATTTCAGCTACAAAATATATTTAGTTTAACTTGGATTGTCACGAGGATTCTAAAATGATTAACTTGGTGGGAGTGTCTTTTATAATGCAAAGTGCTCAAGAACTTACTCTACGGTTTAAATTTATTCAAGAAAAAATAATGTCATCTTTGTTCTAAAGTAACAGCACCGAGATACAAAACCTTATTTATCATGTTCCAAAAGAACATTTGCTTTGTAATGATCTGCGAAACAAAGTACTATATCAAGCAAGCTTGGTTTCTGATGCATGCCTACTGTGCAGACTGCAGCATCATCGGTAAATAGTACTGAAGACAAAAACGTGCGTGCCTACATTCTATGTAACAAACGGAACATCAACAGCAATCAGTTGTTCCTGTTGGTAATTGAGCATAGGGTTGAGGAGAGCAGTTTTTCCTAGCTGGGGCTACGCGGTATCCTCTATCTCAGCCTTCCATTCACACCCATGTTTTATTGAGATATGTGCACACAACAATTGGCTCTGAACACTTAATCCTTAATCTTCTAGCTCGAAGTCTACATCTTAGGCCACTGTTCACGACATGAATTGACTGCGCCTACATCTGTCTTGGTCCACTCACCGCTTTATTGCCCCGATTCGGTGCCTCTGCTCTCGTACTCCTATCGATTGTCGTTTCATTAATTACGGGCTAGCCGCTGCATGTGAGGAAGGCTGGCTGCATGCAAGCATCTGTCCCGGGTCCAGTGCTCCTTCCATTGCATGCGTAGAAGCCAGCCACTGCATGCAAGGGCAGCAGGTGCAAGCTCAATTAACAACTACAGGAATCGAGGAATTTGCACGCTCCCGCGCTCTCCCTTGCATGCTCCTGCGCTCTGCCTTGGTCCGGTGACGTGACGGGGGCAGCCTAGTGGTGACACTCAATACCTACTAGGGAATCAATCCATTGTTTATATAGCCTTCACTTTTGAGACTAATCATTTTATGGCTGATGTGATAATACTGTGCTAGCACACATCTCGATACGGCGACCAACGGCACAGATAAGGGGCACCGCGTAGGACGAGCTACAAAGAAACTTTGTGTTGAGGCGGGAAAGTACGGCGGTTACGGGAAGCTTCGATAATCTCGGACCGAGATGCCGAACCACGCATTGATCCAGCAGCGGGATGAGATCGCACGTGTGTTTGACAGAGCCATGCAGCCACTTCAGCAGCCCGCCGGCCATCATCGTCGCCGCAGCCGCAGGGGGAGGCGCCATCTGGACAGCATGGAGTCATCGATGAATCAATCGATCGGCGGCGCCGAAGGCAGTTCATGCTGGTGAACGGTGCGGAGTGCGGCGTGGGAGGCGTGAGCTGTGCATGAAGATGATTGCGGCAGCGTGTGGGGCGTAGTCACTTCCAGCAGCAGCGTGTGGGACATAGTTTTTCTACACCCCACCTCGGTGCACCCTCGCCGAGAAAACATAGCATAACATTTCAAAAAATTCTGAAACTTTATGGGAATGATCATCAACAAATTCTATGAGCAGTTGCAAAGTTTGGTGATCAAATAACATTCGAGGAGCTCTGTACAAAAAAGACAAAATCAATGAAAATTAGTCAAAATGTAAGTCTGCGAACCATGGTAGGGGCTAACAAATAGTAATACTTCAAACTTTTAATCATTGATAAAACGTTAGTGTTACAAGAGATCGAAACAGGGGATCTCACTCTGTTGGACAATGATTTAACTCCCTGTGATTTGCACCTCCGGCCTAAAAAGTACATCGATCGAATGGAGAACCCATTCGGCAACTCATGTCATCAACTCACTAAGCAGCAATATCATAATTGTTTGGAAAGACACCATAGATAAAGCCCATAATCAAAGCTTCCATATCCGTGTACATACAAACAGAAATAATAAGATGCCTTTTCTGTTTTTTGTTTTACTCCCATATCCCAGAGCTCATGGATATATTTGATGGGAGAGGAAAGAAAATATAAGCCTATAGTATGACACATTTGTGAAAGGATTATCGATCTCGATCTACATATAGTTTTGTTTCCCATAAAGGTTATGAAAGGATACATATATAGTATAGGATGTCATGCTAGAAGTGTGAGCTTGCATTTAATTCATGTAATGTTCTTTTGGTTGTCAGTTAAGAGTGGTGAATAAAACTGGCCTTCAAGAGGTAAGAACTGATATATGTGCGTGGTGTTAGTTGTGGTGCAGCGAGAAATGCATGAGAAACACACGAAGTTGCCTACGCGTAATCAGACATCAGTATCCACCCATTATGTCTCTAGTAAGTCAGTGCTGCTAAAAAAAAGCATCTCTAGCCTTTCCCTTAAATTTCTTTTACCTCCTAAAAATTCTCCTTTAGGGAGTCATAGCCGATCTAGCCATACAACTCGTCAAACATTTGACGTGTTCTTCTCAAAACTTCCCTTCCTTGAGCAAATTTGAGCACCTCCCATGTTTTCTGATATCTTTATATCTCATTGCTTCACGGTATGTTGTAGCCCAGAATGTGTCAACACTTACTTGCTAGTGTTGTCGGCCCTAAGAACATAATGCCATTGATAGATAATGTACAACCGGCAAACGACAATTAGGCAATGCCACTAATCGTTAAAGACATGTGGCGTTCTACCTCCAGTGCCACCGGTAGTGTCTCACTAGTGACGTGCGACACAACACCAACAATGTGTGATCAATTAGCGGCGTGAGCTGCGATGCCAATAATGATAGCTTATCAGTGACATCACAATCCACCATTGTCTTCATGTGTTAATTTTACAACTATGTTGCATATGTAGCTGTGAAGTGTGTAAATGTATATGTGTATTGTGTTATGAATTAAAATACTTTTGCAAATAAATGATGTATGCTTGCCTATTGTGTTTGTGTATTTTTTGACATATTCATTTGTCTGGCCAACCAAATATAAATAAAACATAACCATGATAAGAGTAATGGTGATGTTGTCACTGACCAGCCAGCTGTCTGTTATGGTTGGTTATCACTGACTAGACAAGTAGCCAGTCTGTGATAGAACATTCATCACTAACACAGAGGCACTAACGGGTCACTCGCTCATAAGTGATGATAATTTTTTTTGTTTGGTCATGTTCGGCTCCGTAGCAGTGTAATAAGTCAGTAGTTGATTGTCACTCATTAGATTTAGGGCATCTCCAACGGCGACCCAAAAATTG
>NC_041383.1:782262052-782290877 GCF_002162155.2 Triticum dicoccoides
GGTCCAGTGCACGGACACAGATGCGGGAGGCGGCCATCCAATGTCGTTTGCAAACATTTCAACTACTATTTGAACTAATCAGATGAAATTTGTGCAAACACGGTGGGTTTCATACAAACCGGGCGAAAACATTTATATTTTGGACATATTTGAACTAAAAAGGTAAAACTATGTGCACGTACGGCCGCGGAGCTCCTTTCCCATGACACGAATACACTACACTAGTCTACGACTGGCCGCACGGATCCCTTTGTCTTCCCATGTCCGACAGCCCGCTCATCGGACTGCCAGGAGCCCCAAAGGTATATTCTCCCCCCGTATCTTTCTTATGTCTGTCTGCGCCGATCATCGGATTGGCAAAGAGGGTGCTTCAGTTGGAGGGGAAGAGGAGGTGCTTCAGTCGGAGGGGAAGCGTGCCTACTCCGCTTCTGTGAAGCCGAGGCGAAGGTCGACGATGGTCTGCGCTGAACCGGGCAAGTCACCGGATGTGGACGCCGGCGGTGGCTTCCTGGGACCCAAGCGGTGGCGGCCTCCCATGTTCTACTTGTCCCGATATTGGCGGCGCCGGCGGGCATGGACGTGATGGTGACTGACTCGTCGATCTCCGCGTCTTTTTCCACCGACCGGGCATGCTCGTTCCGCCAACATTGACGGTAGATGGCACGGCGGATGGCCTCGCCCATGGCAGTAACGATGACCGTTCCACTGTGATCCCTCACGTGCCTGCCTGAAGCAATTGGCCACTCCTCCGTGAGCTGGCTTGGAGCGGCAAGTTACTGAACCACGTGCCGGCTTGGAGCGGCAACTTGCTCCGTCGGGCTAGGCGAGGGAGGTGGAGTAGCGAGTTGCCTGGCTATTATCTGGCGGGCTCGGCGGGCCATCCATAAGGCTTTTATGCCGGAGAACTGATGTTCCTGATCATGGGATGCCATTGGAAGGGTGGGAAAATAGTGGAAGGAGGAGATGGGGAGCGACAGCGTGGTGCGATTCTTGCCTGGCGTCAGGCCTACTTTAAATAGATGACCGACTGTAGGTGCTTACCCCACGTTATGGTTAATGCCGACCCGCCCGTGAACGGTCATGTGGCCGAAGTAGGTTTCTCGGCACACACGCAGGTATAATGAAGATGTTGGAATGCGGCGAGCAGACATGTTCAGCCGGGTGTGCAGTGGACGGCGCCCTCGGCCGGCGCATTGCTTCAATGGTGGAGCCAGTGAGAGGTCGTGTCCGGACCGAGTTGGATGTGGAGCGGACGCTCTACAGCGGCATAAATGCAGGAAGCTAGCGCCGAGCAGGAATGTGCGCAGGCAAGGGAGGAGGGGGTTTGGGTGGGTCAGGGTGGTCAGAAGTGGGTGTGGGTGTTGTCCGAACGCCTGTAAAGCCCCCCCCCCCCTCCCCGGTTGTCTGCACTTTGCAAGAGAAAGTGCGTCCAGACCGATCCGCGGACCAATGCAGGACCTTGTCCGTCCGGACCTCGTGGTCTAGACATATGCGAGCGGTTTGAGGTTCAACGTTGAAGATGTCCTTAGTAGAGTCTGTTTGCAAATCAGTGTTCACAATCAATGATTTTTTCAGTGAACCGTTACATCAATGTGAAATGCCAAATATGGCGGTTGAATAAAAATCTAAACATAGGATGCAACCAAAGATAAAATCGTGTGAATGATGTGCGCTTTATTGTGCAAATGCAATCGTGAAGAGGCACAGAACACCTGCGCGCGCCCAATATGGCAACGAAACTACTTTACGCACGACAGTTCGCCAGCCGGTCCTTGCACGACAACTGATTTTTTTTGAGCATCAGTACAGACACAAGCGCTCATATACATGCGCATACACTCATCCCTATGAACGCACACACGCACACCCTACCCCTATGAGCACCTCCGAAAGACTAAGCCGGCATATCATCTTCCACTGAAAGCGCATCGCCAGAAATCCTGAAATAAATCCAGGAATAATGCGAGCACCAGGATTTGAACCCTGGTGGGTTGAGGATACCACTGTCCACCTAACCAACTCAACCACAGGTTGATTCGCTGCACGACAACTGATTGAAGGGTGCTAATCCATGCATCAGACATAATGAAAGGCCCAGCTGACTCGTCGTGCATAAACGATGCAAGTGGTGTCGTGTGTGTAGCATCGCTCATATGGCAATATCTCATGACTGAGAAAACCAGCCATTTGTTTGGCATGTGTTTTATTGATTATTGTGACTGAGTAGACCAACGCTCACAGAGATGAGTTGCTCCTTGTAAAACTTAGTTGGTGGCTATTCTCGAGAGAATTACATATTTCAACCCTTTATGACATGAATATCTAAGAAACAACCATGGACTTTAAAACCATCTAAGTTATAACCCTCAACTTTCAAAACCGGACAAATTTCAACGCTGCCTCCCCTCAAACCGGTTTCTGATCTGATTGACTGGTTTTCACTAGCTGACCTGCCTAGTCAGCATCCACATCTGCTGCCACACATCACTATTTGATCAGTTGACCAAACTTAAATTTAAAAAGTTCAGTAAAATGAACACTACCATGATGACCATTCTGTCAAAAAAATTAATACTTCTTTTCGCACACGAACACATCACCGTGAACCCTCGACGTCGGGGATGATGCACCGTAACTCACGTCGAAGGAGACCCGATAGGAATCGTGGTACGCAAGCAATCCAGCGGGTGCTTTTGTAGATCCCAAACCCCACACGTCCGGATAGACCCCGTCAGGGCGCGCGACAGCTATGGGTCCTAGGTCGACTTGACCGCTCCTAGAGCCTCGTGGATTCGCAGCCCTCCATTGTTGAAGAACGACGAAGAACGAGAAGAAAGATACAAGGATAGGGGATAGATGAACACGAAAATGTAGTAGATGTGTTTGTTCGATTCTGTGTTGTTCAATCGACCGTCACCTCTCATATATTTATGAGGCGGCTGGACTTCCCATACAAGAAAAGGACTTCAAATCAAGTCAAAATCTTTCCAAAAGTAATGGAACTCGGATTTAGGTAAGTCTGAGACAACAGTTTGGTTTTTAGGTCCCATAGGCCACAAACGACCTCGGATAAAGAAAAGCTAAAACCAAATTTTGCCGTTTCGACGAGACGAACAACTTTCGTGTTAGAACATTTTTTGATTCGAGACCGTCTTGTGGGCTGAAACGCTCGCGCAAGATAAACAAATGAAATGACAAATGGTGGCGCTATCTATAAACAATTGGTGGCGCTACCTATCAGACATATGTCTGATTGGGCCTAGTGGTATGGCTGCACTCGAATGGCTCTAACTTTTTGCATAATATCTCGGATTGAGATGACTTTCATATCAAAATCAATCGTTTCGACGAGACGAACACAATCCGTGCAGAATATTTTCTCATATGAGGACGTCTTGGGGGCTTAATTGGCCAAACTATACTCTGAATATAAGATCTTAGTACTTTGAACATAGTTTCAGCCTTCGAGATGAAATCGGACGGCAATGGCCCAAATTTCCAAGATGTTCATGCTGACTATACGAAACTTTTTCATGTAGATCACTTCTTCATTTGAGGCCATCTTAATTAAGTTTTTCACCGTGCCAAAATCTGGTGTCAACAACTTCTTTGTCAAATATATTAAAAAGTACAAGCAAAATAAATATTCAGGAAATTTTTAATCAAATTTCGACCCCAAAAAAAGTGTATAGAAAAAACTGAAAACTTTCTCTAAAATGAACACTATCATGATGACCATCCTGGAAAAGTTTCAAACTTTTTTGGACAAGCAAAATTCATGTGGCTAGAGAAACTCATATTCGTGTTATTACTCATGTTGATGTAGCAGCCCTAGAAATGGTACCCATGAATTTAAGTAGCTGGTTAAAATCTATATGGTCAAAATGATGTCAATAGTGTTGCCGCTTCATTTCCTTGAGAGATCCCTGGATGATCGAATATCCACTGTCGAAAATAATGGAGCTCCCCCGCGAAAAGAAAAACTGGAGCTCGTCATCCACCAATGAGTGCCCAAGAGTAGCATAAGTCTGATGACATACATATTCAGTGCCAAAATGCAAGGAAGAACAATATGGTCAGACAAGGTAAAAAAGGGAAGCTCCAATCTTGAAATTCATCTGTTTGTGTATCACCTTGAATTCGCAGGCCATGCTAAGCTCTTGGAGAAATGTGCATCCTGCGTGCCCGGCGTCAAACAGTACCACCCCATCTGCGGTCTGCCATCCCATGGAACCAAAAAACCGGAGTCTGCGGGTAATTTCCAAGAATTCAGAGACAACGCATTTGGAAGAAGATTCAGGTAAATGTTTAGTTTAGTCATGGTTGTAGCGTGGGCTGTTGTTACCTTTCTGGCTTCAAGTGGCACCCTCTCAGCAAGCGATTTTCTTAGGGAAACCAAACCACTGAAAACAACACACCCACCTAAAGTCTTCGAGTAGAGCGAAACACTTGCTATGGCTAGAGCCCCTGCAAAAGGAGAATGGAAATCAAAAATTTGTCAGAGCTGTCTTGATACCGGATGTGGTAGATGAATATTTCAGTGCTTCACATTCCTGGCTCAATCCACAAACAAATATGTTCCAGCAGCCACCTCTCCGTCTGACATATCGTGAGGAATATCGTGGGAAATAAAGTGTGAAGGAAACTTGGGGCGTGTTTGGTTACATTGCCAATCGAGCCTGGCCCGGCGAGCCTGGCTCTAGTGAGCCGGTTTGAGGGGATGCAGGCAAAAAGACCTCAGATGCACATAGTTTGGTTGTCTGCATGTAGTTGCATGAGACAACCATTTTTGACCGGCTTTTGGTTGCCCGCATTGCATTAGGCGCACATATGACATGGTGTTTGGTTTTAACCTGCATAAGGTGTTGTCACCACTTCTAACTAGTGGTGAGCTTACCACACACAATCTGAACATGTAGTGCCAGCTAGTTAAACAAATGATAGTTCATCCAAACTACTATCAAATGACAGTTCAAATTATTAAGAGCCATTGGCTAAATAGGGGATACTTCATCGGTGTTGCGGCTACCAGATCTTCCTCTTCATCTTCCACTTCTTCTGCTTCTGCTGCTTCTTCTTCCTCCCTGTTCAAATCCTGCACTCACCTCTGTTAAGCCACATTGCCTCTGCCCAGTCCAACATTTCGTTTTTCCAAGCGTCATTGTCAAATGCCTCCACACCATGGCCGGAACTAACAACATCGTCAGGCTCGACCTCTTCCTCCTCAGGCATGTGTTCATCAAAGCCCCACTGAAGTATCCAGTTATGAAGAATGCAACAAGCAAGAACAAGCTTAACCTGAGTGGAGTATGGGTGGAATGACTTCTGATCCAGGATCTTAAAACTATTCTTCAGAGCTCCAAATGCCCCCTCAACAATTACTCTATGGCTGGAGTGTCTGAGATTAAATAGCTCCTGCGCAGTCCTAGGATAGTTCCTACCAGAGAACTCGTTGAGATGGTACCTAGTTTTCCTAAAGGGTGAAAGAATGCCCGTCTGGCATGCATAGCCAGCATCTCCAAGGTAGAACTTGCCGTCGGGGATGTTGATCCCATTAGGCCGACTCGTGCTATCAGTAAGAATATTATCATCATGCGCTGACCCCTCTCAGCCAGCCAGCACATATGTGAACTTCAGTTCAAAATCAACAGCAGCAAGCACATTCTGTCTTGTGTAATCCTTCCTCCCCCTGTATGCTGCAAACTGTTACCTAGGAACTCTGGCAATGACATGAGTACCATCTATTGCTCCAATGCAATCCTGGAATGGCATCACAAGCATGTGTTAGTGCTCAACTTGAACAATACAAGCATATCAAGCCATGAAAAGTGTTATATTGTCAATGCTCACCTTGAAGTATGGATACCATCTTGGGCTTCCGCGAATCTTGGGTGGAGTCTACCCAGATGGTCTCTTTATCATCTCTCCTCTAAGCTCCCCAACAGCAAAAAGCACCTGCTTGAAATACCTAGAGATGGTCTCCATTGATCTCCTGAATGTGCTGTGAATGAACCTGAACCTGCACCAACGCCAACCCAACGCCATATGCACTAACCTGCAAGTAAGCCTGTAAAGCAAGGTAACAAATAGCCAGTAGTTACAAGGATATATGCCCAAGAGCAACCCAACACCATGCGCACTATCCTGTACGTAACCCTGGACAGCAAGATAACAAATAGCGAGTAACACATTATTTGAATTGTACTCTCAACCTTGCAAATCTCAATGGCGTCTTTGTTATATTATATCTCCTATATGCAACTTTTTACAATATCGTCAAACAAGTTTTTTGATTGAAAAGAACATTGATGAAGCACCTCTAGGAAACATCTGACTGGCATATGCTCAAACAAAATTAAAGCTCGAGATGGAGCAGAATAGAAGCAACCCACTTGGTATATGAAGTGCATATGTGATTGTTCGCCCTCAGGCTCAAATATTTATTTAGGCTCAAATATAACCGGTTCAATTGCCAAGTGCTCTTGAACTAACTAAATTAAAACTATTTGTCTAACAGAACACATTATAAACTTCAGGAAGTTGAAACCATTCTAATAGGCTTGGATTTAATTCATCTACCTGCAAGGATCGCCATATCCCATGCTTATGAAGTGTAGCATTGCAGATAACATTTGATCTCATATCACATAGATGATCTTCATGCCATAATAAAGTAGATCAAAAAACAATGCTTCTTCAGGCCACCATAAGAATGCAACTGAAATCAAGCGCAGACAAAGACAGCAATTGGATTGACCGCCACTTACTTGCAAGATGTCCATAACTCCAGCACCAGCGGAGAAGCACATCTCGATTGCAAGGTGCTTGTGCCAGCGGCGGGACTCTCCGGCAGCTGGGACTGGATAAGCAGCGGGGGGATGATGCAAGAGGCGCGCACCGGGGAGTAGACGGCAGCGTGGCCGAGGATCTCATCGTCTTTTAATAGTAGGGTGACAACTAACTTGCAAATAAAAAAGTGGGAGATGCATCATATCACTTGATAAGAATATACTTGCAAATATTGCCACGGACATTAGCCATAAGCGTGCAACCAAAGCCAATGTCAAGGTTCATCTATATTTAAATTTGTAGTTAGTGAAAACTAACTTGGCACTTGCAATACTGTTTGGTCTAGGGTTACCAGACCTTCCTCCTGTCTAGTGTTGCCACTCAGATGGAAAATTCAAGATGGATGATTTTATCAGTTAGCAATAAAGAAGTGAACACCTGTGGTCCTAGGTACCTGACAATCACTTCTCTCCAGGATATAGCATGAGAAACACACTTAAATGCAAATAAAAAAGAGCAATACCAACATACAAGAGGAAGATACCTGAACTTTCAACAGGGATATATAGCTCCTCCCTGGTCATCTTCTTCTGACCGAAGTTAGATTTTGCCCTGAATATATGTGCAATGGTGAGCACTGCACTTACTTTGCCAATTCCTGTTGCAATCAAATTTGTCAACATCGTTAGACCATATTTTCCATGAATACACTGACTTTCTCAAGGGAATTAAAATTTAAGGGTCAAACAATTTCAGTTTTTGGGAGAAAATCAAAGATGAATGTGTAGCCGTGAAGCCTGATGCCCATTGTTGTCTTGAAGTTCCTGCACCATCAAACAAATATCAGTGCATTTCTGTACTAATCCAGACCAAACAAATCAAGTGAACAATCCTAATCATGCCATACTAATCCTGAACCTCCTCTGCCGGCAACCGCCCGCTTCCTCTGCCAGTATAGCGCCACACACACGAACACAGGCGCACGTCGACCGGCGCACGTTTCGCACACACGCCACACGCATCTGCCGCCCTACGGGAGCACATAACACGGACGAGCGCATATGCACAGAGCCGCTGCCTGTGTATATACTAACATGGATAGTTATGCTCGACACTTCTAAACCAAAAATCTGAAGTTAGTTCATGACACATACTTGTCTCGTACACTCAGCACAACAAAAGCTCCTGAAAAAATTGTATCATGTTAATACCAAATTGCATCATTAGTCGAGAAAACCAGAAGTATCCGGGGGAGGATCAAATGCATAGCCGTACCTGAGAGGTCTCAGGTTCATGAAAAGCGAGTCAGCCTTTAGAAACCTCGTGATTTCTTGCACGACATGCCCCCATTCCCTGTAATCAGCTTCCTGCAACATTTCATCTTCTTAATTTGAGCCAGAGAATGAAAAGAGAGCTGATTGCATAGGGATGGGAAGCAAGGAAGGAAAAAGAGAGAGAATAATTGAACTGGACTTGGAGGTTCTTCTTGAATTCGTCGAGGAATATCCGGATTTGGGCAGCGAGGTGGGGTACAGTTTGAACGCGGAGGGAGAGCATAAGCGCGACGAGGAGGAACCTGCCGAGGAAGCGCAGGTGATTGATGGAGGCCCCGAGGTGGTCGTGGAGGAAGTAAGCACGGTGGAGGACGGGTTGCACGAGAGCGGCGGAGCCACCCATCTGGCCACCGCGGGCACCGAACGCCAACCGCCCTTGTCCGGCCTCCCCCGATTCTTCAACGACGCCAAACACAGCCAACCCTCCTCTGTCTCTCGCCAGTACTACTACTACCATGTCTCGTCCGGGCAACGCCCACGTCGTCTCTCTCTCGCGTGCTCCCAAGATCCAGACCGAGAAGATCGGGGGATATGGGGCTGGAGGAGGTGGAGTTCGGGGTGGGAGATGGAGAGGGCACGAGTGCGAGAGAAGCCGCCGGTGGCGACGGTCCAGTCGCCGGTGCCGAAGGAGCTGGGGTGGGCTGATTGGGGAGAGGCGGCGGCAGATGGAGAGCGCCTTCTCCGGTGGCCGGCGCTGGAGGAGCATGGACGGTGGAGATGACTATGGTGGCGGCACCGTGACGGCAACCCTAGCGGCCTAGCCTCCAGCCGGAGGTGGAAAGGGGAGGGGGTGGGAGGAGAAGAAAACGGTAAGGCGCTCATCTCTCTCTCAATGCGTTTTCTCTGCGAGAAGGCTAGCCCATGCAGCTGCGATGACTGGCCCACGCGAGCGCCTAGCCAGTTAAATCTCTCGACGCAAATACTGTCCCAGTCCGACGTGGCACGCACGAGCGAGCGCCCATGTCGCGTAGTTAATGCGTTTAATGTGGAAGCATTGTTAATTTAAACCCACTTAAAATGCATGTTGCGTGGTAGAGGCATACTACATCGAACGGATGGTAGTGGATCTAGCTGCTAATCCATCTATACCGGGCCCATGTGCCAGTTAATGGAATAGAGAGCTGTGTACACGTAATTGCGGAAGCATACTCAACTGGCAGACATGATAGCATTGCAATTTCGTTCTATTAGTAGTTAACTAGATTTTCTTCTACACTTAGTTTTTGAATTAGCTTGTGAAATTTGGACATGTATGTTTGGAGATGTTGTTGCTCGTCTAACTTGACTCGTTGTTCCTCACTGCATAGGATTTCTTATGGTTTTAGAGTTCCGCTTCGGTACAACCCCCTACACAAAACGTATAAAGGGTAATACAGACTTTTGACATGGTATACCCACTTTGTACTTGTATACGCTCTGCATAACCCCGACTGGGCCGGCCCAAGAAGGTACCCGTAGTAGCGTTCACACCTACTGTGGCGATATGATCGCTAAAAAAAGAATTAAGTGTGACCTCGCTTGGATTTGATCTCTGCACCTCCACCTTAGAGAGAGCATCTACTCCCTCCGTTCCTAAATATAAGTCTTTGTAGGCATTTCATTAGGTGGACTACATACAGAGCAAAATGAATGAATCTACACTTAAAATGCATCTATATACATCTGTATGTGGTTCATAGTGAAATCTCTACAAAGACTTATATTTAGGAACGGAGGGAGTACTTAGCAATCAACCTAACATACGTTAGTGGCTATTAAAGAGCGTACCACTTTAAGAACTAACTACAGCGCAGAATCCGGGAAGTTTATGGATTTTTTTATCTTTTCTTGGAAACTGTCAATATTTTTTTTAAAGCGAGTAATGTTTGAAAATCCAGCAATTGTTTCAAAAACTCTAACAAACTTTGAATAATAAAAAATTTAAAACATTGTCTTTTTTGCCAGGTAACATTTTTTAAATTCCTAAATATTTTATGAAGAAACGCGGACATTTTTTAAACTTAGAGCAAAAAAACATGTTAATGGGAACATTTTGGAAATTCTAAACAATTTTTAAAAGCGTGAACATTAGAAGTAATTCCCAAACATTTCTTGAGTTTTGAAAAATTGAAAACAGGAACATTTTTAACATTCTAAACAGTTTTCAAAAAACAATAACCTTTTCTGAAATTCTCGTATATTTTTGGAATTTACGAAAAAATATGAAAACATGAGCCTTTTTTAATTCTGGAAATATCTCAATCATTTTGGGAAACCGCAAACAATTTTTAGAAGACCCAAACATTTTTTGAAAGTTCCAAACTTTACGGGAAAACATGAACATTATTGGAGTTTTGAGAAAAAATTGTAAACGGCAAGAATTTTAACATTCAGAACAATTTCTAGAAACAAAGAACATTGTTGAAAATCTTGTACATTTTTTGAATTTATAAAAACAATTGAAAAAAACACTTTTTAAAATGCTAAACAACTTTTTGAAATCATGAATAAATTTTGAATTTTCCAAAAAGACATTGAAATCAGAAAAATTTGTGAAAAATGTAAATAAATTTGAAAAGAAAACAAGAAACGAAAAAGGAAACATGAAAGCAATGAAAAAGTCAGAAGGGTCCGTATGAGAGCATGTTTTTTTGGCATCGTCAAATAGCCTCAATATTTTCGTGAGCTTATATGACCAATTCAAGGAATCATGCCAAGTTATTTGAGTTTTCGATATTTTTTGCATTTTCTGGAGTTTTTTGGGTGAACAATACCTGATAAATGCCAAACGTGACACAACTTGCATACGATGTCAGAAATTGTTCAAATCTGACATGGATGACTACCATGAGCATGCCCACCTGCTGGCAAAAGTTAGCTCATTTCATGCATGTCCATATGAGAGTACAGGGACATTTTGTGAAATTCCAGATCATTTTTTTAACTTTGTATTGAAAGGAAATCTGGTATTCAAAAGAAATTTTCAAATTGTTGAACAGGTTTCAAAAAGAATAATAAAGTTCTAGAAGGAGAAAATTAATTAACGAAAAAGAGAAGAATAACAAAAAATTAGAGAAGAAAAAAAATGCTTAGGCTCTAGAAAATAAAAAAAAGTTTTCAAAAAATATTCACAAATATGAAAAAAATGCTATCAAATTTGAAAAAGTGTTCATATCTTCACCATGTGCACGCCCACCCGTTAACCAAAGTTGATGCCCTTTTTTGAATGTCCAAAAAAATACCATGTTCAACCTATGGTGTCCAGATAGGCGAAAAAGCTCCGCTAAGAGCACATTGTTTCTCAACATCCGTGAAATGACTTCAATTTGTTTACATTGACTTGTATGGCCAATTCAAGGCATCATGCCAAGTTGTTTTGGTTTTCTACAATTTTTGTAATTTCTGGATTTTCCTTAGTAAAAAAAGGACGATAAATGACCGGATGTGACGCAACTTGCATATGGTGTCGGAAATAATTCAAACCTGGCATGAATGCCTACCATGAGCATGCCCACCTTCTTGTAAAAGTTGGGGTCACTTCATCCATGTCCAAAAATAGACCATGTTCAACGGAGGTGCTCGGGTAGTCAAGAAGGGTCCGTATGAGAGCATGTTTTTGTTGATATCTTCAAATGACTACAATATTTCCCCATAAGCTTAGATGGCCAATTCAAGACACCATGCCAAGTTGTTTGAGGCTTTAACAATTCTTGCATTTTCTTGAGTTTTCTCGATGAAAAATGGCTAATACATGCTCGGGTGTGACGCAACTTGCATATAGTGTCAAAATTCGTTCAAACCATGGGCATGCCCACCTACCTACTGGCAATAGTTGGATCATTTCATGCATGTCCAAAAAATATACCATGTTCAACGGGGGGTGTTCGGGTAGGCGAGATGGGTCCGTATGAGAGCTCGTTTTTATTGGCACCATGAAATGACCCAAAAAATTCCATGAGTTTATATAACCAATTCAAGGCACCATGCAAAGTTGTTTGAGTTTTTTATTTTGCAATTTATGGAGTTTTCTCGATGACAAATGGACGACAAATGGCCGAACGTGACGCAACTTGTGTATGGTGTCGGAAATCTTTCAAACTTGGCATGATTGCATACCATGGGCATGCCTACCTGCTGGGAAAAGGTGGGGGTCATTACATGCATGTCTAAAAATATATCATGTTCAATGGAGGGTGTTCCGGATAGGCCACATGGGGTCCGTATGAGAGTACTATTTTTGGCATCTTCAAATGACCCGAAATTTTTCCATGAGCTTTTATGACCAATTCAAGGCACCATCCCAAATTGTTTGGGTTTTCGACAATTCTTGCATTTTCTGGAATTTTCTCGGTGAAAATGACCGATAAATGACCAGACATCACGCAACTTGCACAAGGTGTCAGAATAGTTCAAACCTAATATGCAGAGTAAATGTTTGTAATTTTCTATAAATTTGGCCAAACTTTATGAAGTTTGACTTCAGTCAACTCTAATATACAGAGTAAATAAAAACGGACAAGATATAGGGGATGATGAGAACATAAATAAAGACAGATAGTTTATAAAAAATAATAATTAGGCTGCTGCATTTAAGCACGCCACTTTATTCCCTTGTCTCTTCATGGAAGCTAGCGCATGGGTCTCCTTGATTAGATCAGGTAGTAGCCCTTGCATGCACAGGTTAGTTAATAGGCCTAATTAATAGCGGCGATTAGCTGAGATTTATTTCCAATTTCTTCTGTGTGTTTTTCGTGGTCTTCCCGTTTCGGCTCATGGGCCCAATAAATCCAGCCGGAGGCTTCTTAAGTTTGCACACTCCTAATTATCCACAAACACTTAGTCGCCCCATTGGTGAGCGACTCAACTTATCGTGTTAGAGGTCTGCGGTTCGATCCTTGGCAGGGGCATCTATTTTGTGAATTTTTACATCTCACGTCGCGTTCCCTGCAGCCTTTATCAATGGGCCGGCCCAGTCAAAGGGTGTCTTCAAAGCCATATATGTTCGAAATGTATTTCAAAAAAAGACAATCCTACCCTTTGTTACGAAGGGGTATCAAGAAATCTCGTGCGTTGATGTGTTTAGGGGGGTTGTATCGAAGAAGAAGTGATGGTTTTATTATTATCGCTTGGATTTCGGGTGGTCCTACCTGAATATATGTTGACTTGAATGTTTTGATGAGTTATATATTTTATTTTTACTTAGTGCAATGTCAGCCTTCAGGCAACCGAGCCACTGACATTGAAGGATATGTAGTACTCAGTAATCTCTCGTTATTCTATTTCCACTTGTCAACATAGTCAACTAATAGGACCATGTATATATAATGAAGGGATCTAGAATTGTGCCCAAAGTAATTATGTTTGCGATACCGCATGGTTCGCTATAAACTAAAGTCATCCATATTGGATATAACTTCCAATACAATCTCTTATTGATAGTCGAAAGTTCATTACTGGATACTCAGAATGATCCCTTCATAAAATAATTGCAAATGGTGTCAATTCCATGTCATGTTACTACTATAAATATTGGTCAAGATTGAATTAGAGATGCACAAACACGCTAGTCGGTCAAAGTATATATACGTCCAGCAAATTCCACCATGGTTCACACAGGAATTTCACACACCAATTATAAAGTTGCGATAACATTTTCACAGTTACATCTAGATTCTTGAAAAGCAGAGAAGAAAAATACATCTAGTTGGACTGAGCACAGAAATAGTAATAAAATTGAAAATACAAGTGCATAGACAGCAACGCCATTATATATATATATGTGTGTGTGTGCGCGCGCGTGCACGAGCCTGTGCATTAGATGATCAGTAAGAGAGTTTCCGGGGCTTCACCATGGCGAGCAGTGGGTGCTCCATGACGACAGTGAACTGCACCATCTCCTCGTAGTTGAGCGCGGGCTGCGAAGGGTGCGCGCACCACTCAAACTCCTGCACCATCCGTGCGACCATGAGCGCGATGTGCACCGTCCCCATGGCCGAGCCCGGGCACATCCGCCGCCCCGCCCCAAATGGTATCATCCGGACGCCGGCGGACCCTGTGATGTCTGCCTTCTCGTCACCCGACAGGAACCTGTCCGGGTCGAACTCCATTGGCCGGTCCCACAACTTGGGGTCCTCCGAGATGGTTGGGAGGAAGACATCCAGATTGGCGTCCGTGGGCACGTCATAGCCGGCGAGCTTGCTCCCCGGGTGAACAGCGGCGTGGGTAACCAAGAAGTATGTGGGTGGGTGCTTCCGGAGGAGCTCCTTTACGAAGGCCTGGAGATAGGGCATGTTGTCGATGTCCTTGTCATCGACTGGCCTGGTGTTGCCGACTTTGTGTGTGATCTCCTCGCGGAGCCGAGCCTGGATGCGCGGATTGTCTATAATGCGCGCCATGGCCCACTCGACGGCCGTGGCCGTGGTGTCGGCCCCAGCGTTGAGCACCTCGGTGCAGAGGGTGACCAGCTCTTCGTCTGAGGCCATGGCGTTGCACCCGCCGAAGCGGACTTCTAGTAGAGAGTCAAGGTACGAGAACGCCGCGGCAACATTGGGGTCTGGTGGCGAGCGCTGCATGTCGCGGAGGACGGCTCGGCGGCGGTTGATGAGCTCTAGGAGCGTATCGATCTGCTCCCGGCGGAGCGCGAGCGCGTGGCTCTGCTTCCGCCAGAAGAAGGGGCGAAGACACGGCATGTAATCATCCATGCGCATCCCGAGGGTGAGCACGACGCGCTTCAATACAGACTCGACCTGTAAGATGAGTTGGTCGTCCAGGTCGAGCAGCCCGAAGGTCGACTCGAGCAGGATGCATACCAGAGCGAAGCGCGCGTTGCGGAGCACCCACACGGAACCACCGTCGGGAGACGCAGAGACCTCAGCGCGTATCCGCGACATGAACCGGTCCATGGCGCGCATCCTCGCCGGCCGGGACTCTTGGAGCCGCAAGGTGCTCAGCATCCCGGACACCATGTTCCGCCGCAGCGACCGCCATTGGGCGCCGTACACAGCGGAGTTTACGGTCAACTTGTGGGAGAAGATGTTGCGCCCGCTGCTCTCGACGGCGGGGCGGGTCGCGAACTCCGCGCCCTTCTCGACGAGCGCCTCGTGAGCGACCTCCGCACCGCTGATGATGATGACTGTGCGCACCCCCATCTGAAGCGTTAGGATGTGCCCGTACTCCTGCTGGAGGTCGCGAAGATAGTGGATGAGCTTCTTCCCGGAGAAGGCCACCTGGAAGAGGTTGCCGACGATTGGCCACCCTGGCGGACCGGGGGGCAGCCTCAGGCCTCTGTACTTCCTTGGGTACCACGCTGCTGCGATGGCAATAACTAACGCGGCGGCGGCCACCGCGAGGCTAATCAAGGTGGAAGGCATGGTGGCACTGGGAGTAGGATGGTGCAAGTGCTGGACGAGATGAGGAAGGCCCCTCGTGCTCATCAAGCGTGGAGTGTGTGCCCGATTTTATAGACAGCTCAGTGGCCATTCAGTGGGTGGTGATTGTACGCTGTGGCGGTGCTGCTAACTCTAGGACTTATGTGCTTATTACAATCACTATCCGCTAGTGGTCCATTCTCCAAACTCCAAAGTTCCTCTCACAGGGAACTATTAGTCTTTTTTCTATGGAAAAGCGTTTATCCAGTGGATTCCATCTGAATTACCGTCAGTAGCGGTGAAATGCAGAGGTCGGCGATGGACGATGGTATTCTCATGTGACCATGGTACGGGTACCCCGGATACAGTACGCGCATAGGCAGGGCTATGGACATAATTTTACATCCATGGGTAATACTCATACCTTACCCGTTAAGTCATGTGTAGGGTATCGAAATAGCCTTTTACCCATAGATATACCCATACCCTCCCCTTTATATACTAAGAATTTTATCCGTGATTCACAAGTATACCTATGTTAAGTATGAAACGTGAGCTTATAAACCTATGTTAAACGTGAGCATTATGTGCGTCAGTCATATTCCCGCGGCATCTGTTCAACACTAAACTACAATTAATGAACCAAAGAGAAGGAACCATCACAGGATCATAGCTTCAGTGAGTTTTCTGAAGAATCTGCCAGGTATTGGAGAACCTTCCCTCCAACGCAACCATGTAGCGACAGACGTGCTCGACCTCCTCGCTGACACGGTGGCGTACCACCTCCACGGGGTCCTCAAGCCTCCGCACCGTCACTGGCCTACGCGACCGCCACCAAAGAAGTTTCGGGTCAACGATGGGCTGCCTCCTCACCAAGCTACGCCTCCGGGAAGGTAGCACATCTCAGTACCAGCCCAGCGGAGCCCAGTCCCAGACATGGCCCCTCTGATCGAGCAGGCCTCCTCTGCCGAGTCGACGACGAGGATGCGGGATAGGCATCGTCGACATTGATGCAGAAATAATTGCTTTATCTAAAAAACCAAACCAATTTTATTAATTTTCATACTAAAAATAAAATAGTTGTATTAATTCAACTAGTTCAACTAAGCACTTACTATAAATAAAAATAAACTAGTTCTTACTAATAATAAACTAGTTCAACTAGTTCTATTTATTTTCTTACTAAAAAAACTAGTTCTATTAATTCAACTAGTTCTTACTAAAAATAAACTAGTTCAACTCGTTCTATTACTTTTCTTATTAAAAATAAACTAGTTCTATTAATTCAACTAGTTCTTACTAAAAACAAACTTGTTCTATTAATTTTCTTACTAATTCTATTAAACACTTACTAAAAAACAGTAAAAAAATATTGAATTTTTTCTCTAAACTAAACACTGCTGCCCTAGTTAAACCCCTACTGCCCTAACCCTACCGCCCTAGTTCTTAAGCATCTACAAGTACCAACTAATTAGATGAACCCTACCTAGGTACTTAAGCATCTACAACTACTTAAGCATCCATTGATGAACCCTAGGAATTTGCTTAAATCTAATTAAGCATCTACAACTACTGCCCTAATTAACATCTAGTTTACAATTAAGCGTCTACAACTACTGCCCTAATTAGCATCTAATTTGATGAAGCCTAACTAATTAGATGAACTCTAAAATTTGATGAACCCTACACTACTAGAGAAAAGCTTACTAGTAGTGCTTGTTTGTGTGCTACCAGTAGCACGGGTACCAGCGCTACTGCTACGGCGCTACATCTATTTTGTAGCAGTAGCGCGTTTCTAGACCAGCGCTACTGGTAAGTTCAACTACTAGTAGCGCGTTTTTAGGCCAGCGCTACTGCTAACATTTATGTTTTCTTTTTAATATTTTGGCGTTGTACATGTTTAAAGAGATATATCTTTTATACAATAACAACTCATCATGAACTAGTCTGTTTAAATAGCATATTCATTACCAGTAGTCATCACCACCAAACAATGTTCGTCAATGAGACATCATATATATAACAAGTTGGTCACTAGTCATAATCACAACTCCTCATCCTCCTCATCAACTCTAACACATTATAGCACATAATAACACATTCTACCTAGGACTTACTCCTCTCATAGGACCTACTCTACCCTCTCTTAGGTAAAATATCGTAAAACAAGATAGGCATGGACTCTTCATTAAGGAAACTGAACTCTCCATAATGAAGAACGGAGATCATCCTGTCTCCAAATCTTGGCCTACGCACAATGTTGAAGGAAATATGCCCTAGAGGCAATAATAACGTTATTATTTATTTCCTTATTTCATGATAAATGTTTATTATTCATGCTAGAATTGTATTAACCGGAAACATAATACATGTGTGAATACATAGACAAACATAGTGTCACTAGTATGCCTCTACTTGACTAGCTCGTGAATCAAAGATGGTTAAGTTTCCTAGCCATGGACAAAAGAGTTGTCATTCGATTAACAGGATCACATCATTAGGAGAATGATGTGATTGACTTGACCCATTCTGTTAGCCTAGCACTTGATCGTTTAGTATGTTGCTATTGCTTTCTTCATGACTTATACAAAGTTCCTACAACTATGAGATTGTGCAACTCCCGTTTACCGGAGGAACACTTTGTGTGCTACCAAACGTCAGAACGTAACTGGGTGATTATAAAAGTGCTCTACAGGTGTCTCCGAAGGTACATGTTGGGTTGGCGTATTTCGAGATTAGGTTTTGTCACTCCGATTGCCGGAGAGGTATCTTTGGGCCCTCTCAGTAATACTCATCACCTAAGCCTTGCAAGCATTGTAACTAATGAGTTAGTTATGAAATGATGTATTATGGAACGAGTAAAGAGACTTACCGGTAACAAGATTGAACTAGGTATTGGATACCGATGATCGAATCTCGGGCAAGTAACATACCGATGACAAAGGGAACAACGCATGTTGTTATGCGGTTTGACCGATAAAGATCTTCGTAGAATATGTAGGAACCAATATGAACATCCAGGTTCCGCTATTGGTTATTGACCGAGAATAGTTCTAGGTCATGTCTACATAGTTCTCGAACCCGTAGGGTCCGCACGCTTAACGTTACGACGATAGTTTTATTATGAGTTTATAAGTTTTGATGTACCGAAGGTTGTTCGGAGTACCCGATGTGATCACGGACATGACGAGGAGTCTCTAAATGGTCGAGACATAAAGATTGATATATTGGACGGATATATTTGGACATCGGAAAGGTTCCGGATGAGATTGGGACTATACCGGAGTTCCGGGAGGTTACCGGAACCCCCCGGTAAGTATATGGGCCTTATTGGGCCTTAGTGGAAGGGAGGGAGAAGGAGCAAAGGAGGGGGCGCGCCCCCCCAAGCCCAATCCGAATTGGGAGGGGGGCCGGCCCCCCCTTTCCTTCTTCCCTCCCCTCTCTTCCTTCCCTCTCCTACTCCTAATAGGAAAGGAGGGGGGGCAAACCTACTTGGAGTAGGTTTGCCCCCCCTAGGGCGCGCCTTCCCTCTTGGCCGGCCCCCTCCTCCTCTCCCCCTTTATATACGGAGGAGGGGGGCACCCCATAGACACACAAGTTGATCTACGGATCGTTCCTTAGCCGTGTGCGGTGCCTCCCTCCACCATATTCCACCTCGGTCATATCGTCGCGGAGTTTAGGCGAAGCCCTGTGCCGGTAGAACATCATCATCGTCACCACGCCGTCGTGCTGACAGAACTCATCCCCGATGCTTTGCTGGATTGGAGCCCGGGGAACGTCATCGAGCTGAACGTGTGCTGAACACGGAGGTGCCGTACGTTCGGTGCTTGGATCGGTCGAATCGTGAAGACGTATAACTACATCAACCGCGTTGTCATAACGCTTCCGCTTACGGTCTACGAGGGTACGTGGACAACACTCTCCCCTCTTGTTGCTATGCCATCACCATGATCTTGCATGTGCGTAGGAATTTTTTTGAAATTACTACGTTCCCCAACAGTGGCATCCGAGCCTAGGTTATATGCGTTGATGTTATATGCACGAGTAGAACACAAGTGAGTTATGGGCGATACAAGTCATACTGCTTACCAGCATGTCATACTTTGGTTCGGCGGTATTGTTGGATGAAGCGGCCCAGACCTACATTACGCGTACGCTTACGCGAGACTGGTTTTACCGTCGTGCTTTGCGCACAAGTGACTAGCGGGTGTCAGTTTCTCCAACTTTAGTTGAACCGAGTGTGGCTACGCCCGGTCCTTGCGAAGGTTAAAACAACACTAACTTGACGAACTATCGTTGTGGTTTTGATGCGTAGGTAAGAATGGTTCTTGCTAAGCCCGTAGCAGCCACGCAAAACTTGCAACAACAAAGTAGAGGACGTCTAACTTGTTTTTGCAGGGCATGTTGTGATGTGATATGGTCAAGACGTGATGCTATATTTTATTGTATGAGATGATCATATTTTGTAACCGAAGTTATCGGCAACTGGCAGGAGCCATATGGTTGTCGCTTTATTGTATGAAATGCAAACGCCCTGTAATTGCTTTACTTTATCACTAAGCGGTAGCGATAGTCGTAGAAGCAATAGATGGTGTAAACGACAATGATGCTACGATGGAGATCAAGGTGTTGCGCCGGTGACGATGGTGATCACGAGGTGCTTCGGAGATGGAGATCACAAGCACAAGATGATGATGGCCATATCATATCACTTATATTGATTGCATGTGATGTTTATCTTTTATGCATCTTATCTTGCTTTGATTGACTGTAGCATTTTAAGATGATCTCTCACTAAAAATTATCAAGAAGTGTTCTCCCTGAGTATGCACCGTTGCCAAAGTTCGTCGTGCCCAGACACCACGTGATGATCGGGTGTGATAAGTTCTACGTCCATCTACAATGGGTGCAAGCCAGTTTTGCACACGCAGAATACTCAGGTTAAACTTGACGAGCCTAGCGTATGCAGATATGGCCTCGGAACACGGAGACCGAAAGGTCGAGCGTGAATCATATAGTAGATATGATCAACATAATGATGTTCACCATTGAAAGCTACTCCATTTCACGTGATGATCGGTTATGGTTTAGTTGATTTGGATCACGTGATCACTTAGAGGATTAGAGGGATGTCTTTCTAAGTGGGAGTTCTTAAGTAATATGATTAACTGAACTTTAATTTATCATGAACTTAGTCCTGGTAGTATTTTGCAAATTATGTTGTAGATCAATAGCTTGCGTTGTTGCTTTCATATGTTTATTTTGATATGTTCCTAGAGAAAACTATGTTGAAAGATGTTAGTAGCAATGATGTGGTTTGGATCCGTGATCTGAGGTTTATCCTCATTGCTGCATAGAAGAATTATGTTCTTGATGCACCGCTAGGTGACAGACCTACTGCAGGAGCAGATGCAGATGTTATGAACGTTTGGCTAGCTCAATATGATGACTACTTGATAGTTTTGTGCACCATGCTTTATGGCTTAGAATCGGGACTTCAAAAACGTTTTTGAACGTCATGGACCATATGAGATGTTCCAGGAGTTGAAGTTAATATTTCAAGCAAATACCCGAGTTGAGAGATATGAAGTCTCCAACATGTTCTATAGCTAAAAGATGGAGGAGAATCGCTCAACTAGTGAGCATGTGCTCAGATTGTCTGGGCACTACAATCGCTTGAATCAAGTGGGAGTTAATCTTCCAGATAAGATAGTGATTGAAAGAATTCTCTAGTCACCACCACCAAGTTGGTAGAACTTCATGATGAACTATAATGCAAGGGATGACGAAAACGATTCCCGAGCTCTTCGTGATGTTGAAATCGACGAAGGTAGAAATCAAGAAAGAGCATCAAGTGTTGATGATTAACAAGACCACTAGTTTCAAGAAAAGGGCAAAGGGAAGAAGTGGAACTTCAAGAAGAACGGCAAGCAAGTTGCTGCTCAAGTGAAGAAGCCCAAGTATGGTCCTAAGCCTGAGACTAAGTGCTTCTACTGCAAAGGGACTAGTCACTGGAAGTGGAACTGCCCCAAGTATTTGGCGGATAAGAAGGATGGCAAAAGTTTACAAAGGTATATTGGATATACATGTTATTGATGTGTACTTTACTAGTGTTTATAGCAACCCCTCGGCATTTTGATACTGGTTCAGTTGCTAAGAGTAGTAACTCGAAATGGGAGTTGCAGAATAAACAAAAAATAGTAAAAAGGCGAGGTGACGATGTGTGTTGGAAGTAGTTCCAAGATTGATATGATCATCATCGCACACTCCCTATACTTTCGGGATTAGTGTTGAAACTAAATAAGTGTTATTTGGTGTTTGCGTTGAGCATGAACATGATTTGATCATGATTATTGCAATACGGTTATTCATTTAAGTAAGAGAATAAATTGTTGTTCTGTTTACATGAATAAAACCTTATATGGTTACACACCCAATGAAAATGGTTCGTTGGATCTTGATCATAGTGATACACATATTCATAATATTGAAACCAAAAGATGCAAAGTTAATAATGATAGTGCAACTTATTTGTGGCACTGCAGTTTAGGTCATATTGGTGTAAAGCGCATGAAGAAACTCCATGCTGATGGGATTTTGGAATCACTTGATTATGAATCACTTGATGCTTGCGAACCATGCCTTATGGGCAAGATGACCAAAGACTCCGTTCTCCGGAACAATAGAGCGAGCAACTGACTTATTGGAAATAATACATACTGATGTATGCGATCCGATGAGTGTTGACGCTCGCGGCAAGTATCATTATTTTCTGACCTTCATAGATGATTTGAGCAGATATGGGTATATCTACTTAATGAAACATAAGTCTGAAACGTTTGAAAAGTTCAAAGAATTTCAGAGTGAAGTTGAAAATCATCATAACAAGAAAATAAAATTTCTACGATCTGATCGTGGAGGAGAATATTTGAGTTACGAGTCTGGTCTACATTTGAAACAATGCGGAATAGTTTCGCAACTCACGCCACCCGGAACACCACAGCGTAATGGTGTGTCCGAACGTCATAACCGTACTTTATTGGATATTGTACAATCTATGATGTTTCTTACCGATTTACCACTATCGTTTTGGGGTTGTGCATTAGAGACAGTTGCATTCACGTTGAAAAGGGCACCATCTAAATCCGTTGAGACGACACCGTATGAACTATGGTTTAGCAGTAAACCTAAGCTGTCGTTTCTTAAAGTTTGGAGTTGCGATGCTTATATGAAAAAGTTTCAACCTGATAAGCTCGAACCCAAATCGGATAAGTGCATCTTCATAGAATACCCAAAGGAAACTTTTGGGTACTCCTTCTATCACAAATCCAAAGGCAAAACATTCGTTGCTAAGAATGGATCCTTTCTAGAGAAGGAGTTTCTCTCGAAAGAAGTGAGTGGGAGGAAAGTAGAACTTGATGAGGTAATTGTACCTGCTCCCTTATTTGAAAGTAGTTCATCACAGAAATCTGTTCCTGTGACTACTACACCAATTAGTGAGGAAGTTAATGATGATGATCATGAAACTTCAGATTAAGTTACTATAGAACCTCGTAGGTCTTCCAGAGTAAGATCCGCACCAGAGTGGTACGGTAATCCTGTTCTGGAAGTTATGTTACTAGACCATGACGAACCTACGAACTATGAAGAAGCGATGGTGAGCCCAGATTCCGCAAAATGGCTTGAGGCCATGAGATCTGAGATAAGATCCATGTATGAAAACAAAGTATGGACTTTGATTGACTTGCCCAATGATCGGCGAGACATTGAGATTAAATGGATCTTCAAGAGGAAGACGACGCTGATAGTGTTACTATCTACAAAGCTAGAATTGTCGCAAAAGGTTTTCGACAAGTTCAAGGTGTTGACTATGATGAGAGTTTTTCACTCGTATCTATGCTTAAGTCTGTCTAAATCATGTTAGCAATTGCCACATTTTATGAAATCTGGCAAATGGATGTCAAAACTGCATTCCTTAATGGATTTTTTAAAGAAGAGTTGTATATGATGCAACCAGAAGGTTTTGTCAATCCGAAAGGTGCTAACAAAATGTGCAAGCTCCAGCGATCCATCAATGGACTGGTGCAAGCATCTCGGAGTTGGAATATACGCTTTGATAAGTTGATCAAAGCATATAGTTTTAATACAGACTTGCGGTGAAGCCTGTATTTACAAGAAAGTGAGTGGGAGCACTACAGCATTTCTGGTAAGTATATGTGAATGACATATTGTTGATCGGAAATAATGTAGAATTTTTCTGGAAAGCATAAAGGAGTGTTTGAAAGGAGTTTTTCAAAGAAATACCTTGGTGAAGCTGCTTACACATTGAGCATCAAGATCTATAGAGATAGATCAAGACGCTTGATAAGATTTTTCAATGAGTACATACCTTGACAAGATTTTGAAGTAGTTCAAAATGGAACAGTCAAAGAAAGAGTTCTTGCCTGTGTTGCAAGGTGTGAAGTTGAGTAAGACTCAAAACCCGACCATGGCAGAAAATAGAAAAGAATGAACAGTCATTCCCTATGCCTCAGTCATAGGTTCTATAAAGTATGCTATGTTGTGTACTAGACCTATTGTATACCTTGCTCTGAGTTTGGCAAAGGAATACAATTTTGATCTAAAAGTAGATCACTAGAACAGCGGTCAAGAATATCCTTAGTGAGGATTAAGGAGACGTTTTTCGATTATGGAGGTGATAAAAGAGCCAGTCGTAAAAAGTTACAACGATGCAAGCTTTTACACCAATCCAGATGACTCTAAGTCTCAATCTGGATACATATTGAAAGTGGGAGCAATTAGCTAGAGTAGCTCCGTGCCGAGCATTGTGGACATAGATTATTTGCAAAATACATACGGCTCTGAATGTGACAGACCCGTTGACCAAACTTCTCTCATGAGCAAAACATGATCATACCTTAGTACTCTTTGGGTGTTAATCACATAGCCATGTGAACTAGATTATTGACTCTAGTAAAACCTTTGGGCGTTGATCACATGACGATGTGAAATATGGGTATTAATCGCATACAGATGTGAATATTGGTGTTAAATCACATGGTGATGTGAACTAGATTATTGACTCTAGTGCAAGTGGGAGACTGAAGGAAATATGCCCTAGAGGCAATAATAAAGTTATTATTTATTTCCTTATTTCATGATAAATGTTTATTATTCATGCTAGAATTGTATTAACCGGAAACATAATACATGTGTGAATACATAGACAAACATAGTGTCACTAGTATGCCTCTACTTGACTAGCTCGTGAATCAAAGATGGTTAAGTTTCCTAGCCATGGACAAAAGAGTTGTCATTCGATTAACAGGATCACATCATTAGGAGAATGATGTGATTGACTTGACCCATTCTGTTAGCCTAGCACTTGATCGTTTAGTATGTTGCTATTGCTTTCTTCATGACTTATACAAAGTTCCTACAACTATGAGATTGTGCAACTCCCGTTTACCGGAGGAACACTTTGTGTGCTACCAAACGTCAGAACGTAACTGGGTGATTATAAAAGTGGTCTACAGGTGTCTCCGAAGGTACATGTTGGGTTGGCGTATTTCGAGATTAGGTTTTGTCACTCCGATTGCCGGAGAGGTATCTTTGGGCCCTCTCAGTAATACTCATCACCTAAGCCTTGCAAGCATTGTAACTAATGAGTTAGTTATGAAATGATGTATTATGGAACGAGTAAAGAGACTTACCGGTAACGAGATTGAACTAGGTATTGGATACCGATGATCGAATCTCGGGCAAGTAACATACCGATGACAAAGGGAACAACGTATGTTGTTATGCGGTTTGACCGATAAAGATCTTCGTAGAATATGTAGGAACCAATATGAACATCCAGGTTCCGCTATTGGTTATTGACCGAGAATAGTTCTAGGTCATGTCTACATAGTTCTCGAACCCGTAGGGTCCGCACGCTTAACGTTACGACGATAGTTTTATTATGAGTTTATAAGTTTTGATGTACTGAAGGTTGTTCGGAGTACCCGATGTGATCACGGACATGACGAGGAGTCTCTAAATGGTCGAGACATAAAGATTGATATATTGGACGGATATATTTGGACACCAGAAAGGTTCCGGATGAGATTGGGACTATACCGGAGTTCCGGGAGGTTACCGGAACCCCCCGGTAAGTATATGGGCCTTATTGGGCCTTAGTGGAAGGGAGGGAGAAGGAGCAAAGGAGGGGGCGCGCCCCCCCAAGCCCAATCCGAATTGGGAGGGGGGCCGGCCCCCCCTTTCCTTCTTCCCTCCCCTCTCTTCCTTCCCTCTCCTACTCCTAATAGGAAGGGGGGGGGGGCAAACCTACTTGGAGTAGGTTTGCCCCCCCTAGGGCGCGCCTTCCCTCTTGGCCGGCCCCCTCCTCCTCTCCCCCTTTATATACGGAGGAGGGGGGCACCCCATAGACACACAAGTTGATCTACGGATCGTTCCTTAGCCGTGTGCGGTGCCCCCCTCCACCATATTCCACCTCGGTCATATCGTCGCGGAGTTTAGGCGAAGCCCTGTGCCGGTAGAACATCATCATCGTCACCACGCCGTCGTGCTGACAGAACTCATCCCCGACGCTTTGCTGGATTGGAGCCCGGGGAACGTCATCGAGCTGAACGTGTGCTGAACACGGAGGTGCCGTACGTTCGGTGCTTGGATCGGTCGAATCGTGAAGACGTACAACTACATCAACCGCGTTGTCATAACGCTTCCGCTTACGGTCTACGAGGGTACGTGGACAACACTCTCCCCTCTTGTTGCTATGCCATCACCATGATCTTGCATGTGCGTAGGAATTTTTTTGAAATTACTACGTTCCCCAACAAATGTTGCTGCCAAGTAGCTCTCTACGATGGTTGAAACATTTTTTCCAATCATTTATTATCATGGCTTCCTCGCTTTTAGAAATCCGGTATGGATAGGAGTGATGTGGATACTGTGGCTGACCTGGCCGTGGTGGCCGTAAGCTCATAACTTCAACGCGACCTCTTGGCAACATCATATGAGGCACACAATCCATTGGGATTTTCTGTTCAAAAACATAGTAATAACTTTGTAGTTAGCAATGTAGTTAGCAATGTAGTTAGCAATGTTCAAAGATGCACGGATGTTGTAATAGTAGAAAATCTTACCATGATATCTCCATTAAAGTTACCGTAGCACACCGCATGCACTAGTGGCACATATGGACCATAATTTTGAGGAATTCGATAATAGCTATTGTAATTGTCAAGATCAGTAAAAAAAGTGATAAGACCATCTTTCTCCTTATAAGTTAATTGTGCTTCATCATTGTAGTAGTAGGTTCTGTCTACCATCTTCCGTACATTTTTTGAAGAATGAAAATAAGTTGTAAATGGAAATAAGCTGTCAAATATTTTGAAATTAACAATATAAATTACTTAGTAAATATGTTTAAGAAACTCACACAGTGGTAGAACTGGAAGCGTGTCAACAAGGACCCAAATGGTCATATCATTTTTGTCGATGTCAGGATCACCAAGATCAAAGGTGAGAAGCATACCCTCATGAAAATCATACGCTTTGGAAAGGGCTTCCCAATTCGGGCAACCAAAATTGGATGAGCTCACAGAATTGTATAGTTTTACAGCAAAATCATAACCATGATGGGTCCTTAGTTGAATTATCTTTGTCTCCATGCTTTCATAATCTTCAAAACCCATCTTCTCCAAGACATAGCGTCTTGCATGGCATGGGATAAGCTAGTCGAATTGTAAAAGACGGAAATTACATGTTGAAGAAGTAGAGAAGTCGTGCAAAAATAACATAAAAAACTTGTCATCGTTGCGTACCGTATCAACATCGAAGGTCTCTTGGAGCTTGATGCTGAAGCGCCGACCTTCTACCAGGTGAGGCCTGTCGCACATACCGCGCTTATCTTCGCAGTAATTGCACATAGCGAATTCCCTTTCGTCGTCAGACATTTCCTAATAGGTAATTAATAATCCATCATGAATACATATGTAGTAGTTTGTAGCACAAACCGCTCTCATCTTTTGCATTCAATAAGCAAATAACTAATAGGTAATTAATAATCCATCATCGAATACATATATAGTAGTTTGTAGCAAAGATCATCATATAATAAGACTAATACATCTCGAATAATAGCTCCTCTAGGTTCAGTGGGCTGCGGTGGACACCCAAAGAGAAGGAACCATCACCGGATCATAGCTCCGGTGAGATCCCCAAATAATCTGCCAGGTATTGGAGAACCGTCCGTTCGCCAACGCAACCAAGTAGCGCCCCACCGATGTTCTCCTCCGTGACATGGTGTTGAACCACCTACGCGGGGGACTGGAGCCTCTCCACCGATGCAGGCCCACGTGACCGCCACCAAAGAAGCTCCGGGTCGACGACGGGCTGGCTCCTCACTAAGCTGCGCTCACCAGAAGGTAGCACAACCCAGTACCAGCCCGACGGAGCCCATTCCCGGACATGGCCCCTTGGCTCAAGCAGGAGTCCTCCACCGAGTCGACGACGAGGATGCGGGATAGGCATCGTCGACGTCGAGAACAAATTCTTAATTATGAAAACAAAATTAATAAACACTTAGCAAAATTTGACATGACCTTTGCTAAAAACAGGACCAATCAAATAGTGGCGGAGCTATGTGTATGGCTGGGGAGGCTGTGCCCCCCCCCCAAGCCTGGGATCTTCTGTGAAGATTTTTTTTGTGATAGCATAGATTGGGAAAATAGGGAGTTTTGCCTCTTCATAAATCCATATTTTGCCATTGCCCCCCCAATGATCCTGTGCTAGCTCCGCCACTGCAATCGAGCGCCTGAAATTTGCCAGAACGTAAACGAATCGACATTTCTGGCAAAACATAGGCCACTTGGAAAAATATGACATTGTCCAAAATGTGACATGTTCAAAATATGACATGTCAACTGCAAATTTGCATAAAAGAGGAAAAATTGCTTTAATTAAAAAAGTAACAACAATTGCTTTAACTAAAAAAATACCTAGAATTCTGTTAACTACACCTAAAAAAATTAAAACACCTAAAATTCTGTTAACCACACCTAAAACAACTAAACCACCTAAAATTCTATTAACTACACCTAAAACAACTAAAACACCTAAAACAAATTCAACATTATTCTAAGAACACCTACATTATTCTAAGAACCTACCTTTTTAACTAAAACACCTACAAATTTAACTAAAACACCTAAAAATTCAACCAAAGCACCTACATTATTTAACTAAAACACCTACAAATTCAACTAAAACACCTACAAATTAACTACTCTCTAATAACTATAACTAGGGAGGGAGGGAGGAGGAGGAAGGAGGGAGGAGTATACCTCTCGG
>NC_041383.1:782291360-782292227 GCF_002162155.2 Triticum dicoccoides
AGGGGAGGAGGGCCGGCGCCGGGGACGGCGGTAGGAGTAGGACGCGGGGGAGGCAGACAGATCGGGGGACGACTGGGATTCGATCTGGTGTGAGCGTGTGAGTGTGAGTGAGGGGAGGGGTGGTGTGCGGGACGGCACGGGGGGAAGCAGAGAGGTGGGCTTAGCAGCAGCGCGGGGTAGGCGGCCCAGCGCTATAGCTAAAGCTGCAACGGGGGCCCGAGAGCGTGGCCCATTAGCAGTAGCGCTGGCTGTGAAATCCTGCGCTACTGCTAACGTGCACTTGTAGCACTTGTGCTGGTCGGCGCTACTGCTAAATAGCAGTAGCGATGGGTATCTAACCAACGTTACTGCTAAATGTCTACCTATAAGCATTTTCCTAGTAGTGCTAGGAACCCTAGCTAGGCAGAGGTAGGGGAGGAGGAGGAGGAGGTATATGCGTGCTCACCTCGGGCGCCGACGGAGTTATGGAGCGGCCAAGGGAGTGGCACGCGACGTCGAGGTCGGGGTCGGGGCTCGGGCACACGACAGAGGGCGGCGATGTAGGGGGGCATCGAGGTCGGGGTCGGGGCGATGTCGAGGACGTGCGGAGGGCGACAGAACACTAGTAGAAAACAGGGCATACGTTCGGCCCAGATAAGCCCATTAATCTGGGTTTAGTCAAGAACCGGTACCCATGGGGGCATTAGTCCCGGTTCGTGTCTCAAACCGGGACTAAAGACATTAGCCCGGTTCAAATGAGCCCTTTGTCCCGGTTTGAGACACGAACCGGGACTAAAGGGTGGTGCACCCACAAACTGGGACTAAAGGTTAGACTTTTAGTCTCGGTTTGAGACACAAACCGGAACTAAAGGGCCCATCTTTAAACTC
>NC_041383.1:782292472-782296221 GCF_002162155.2 Triticum dicoccoides
TCAGTTCAGTAAAAAGCAAAAGAATATGATAAAAACTTCAAAAATTAAAATCCTTTGATATGTAGTTATGTTACTACATCTACTAGTTAGGAAAATTAAAAAACTTAAATTTGGACATGTTTTGCAAAGAAGTGTTATGAAAATGTAAAACGGCCATATCTTTTGCATACGATGTCGAAAAACCCCGCATAAATATCAAAAAAATCAGCACGAAAATGCGCATCGGATTTTGACCGCGTACGGCCTGTTTGCAATTTTTTAGAATCCTCAAATTCTAAAAGGAAAAAAAAGTTATGCTCAATTTCTTTTTTGAGTTTTCATTAAATCTGGTCAAACTACTTATTCAAGAAGTATTAATGTTACTACATAATTATTCAAGAATATTAGTGTTACTAAATAATTATTTCAGTTTTTTTGAATTTTGGTCAAATCTGGTCAAACTGTGTTCAAACTATAGTCTAACTATGGTCAAACTTATTAATCAAGAAATATTAGTGTTACTAAATAATTATTCAAGAATATTAGTGTTACTGAATAATTATTTCAGTTGTTTTTGAATTTTGATCAAATCTGGTCAAGCTTGTTTTGTTACACGAGGTAATATGTTTTCTTCAATTTAGTAACTGCTGAACCGTTGTGGATGCTCTTTTACGGCCTACTACCTACTATCATGGCGAGCTAACCTACATCATTCGTCTTCTACGTAAGTGGTCTTTATCTCAAAATCATCCTGTATGTTCTCTATCATTCTTTTCAATCTGAACAGTCTGTTAGAGTCATACAGTACTCTATTTCCTGTTTAATACTTCCTCCGTTTTTATTTAGTCTGCATATTAGTTTTGGCCAAAGTCAAACTTTATAAACTTTGGCAAAATTATAGACAAAAATATTAACATACACAATAAAAAAAATCAATACCATTAGATTCATTATTTAATATACTTTCACATCTCTTCGCAAAAGAAAAAGAATATACTTTCACATCATATAGATTTGCTATTCTAAATGTCATATATTTTTCTAGAAACTTGATCAAACGTTATGAAGTTTGACTTCAGTCAAATCTAATATGCAGAGTAAATAAAAACGGAGGGAGTAGTATGGATGAACCCTACTAGAACCATGCCTGCATACATGGTTTTAAAGAAGAGGTCTAGATTATATCCTGCGCTTCTAAGTGTCGGTAAAATTTAATGCCGTCAAGTAATTTATTTTTATAAAAGGTATCCATCTTAATCTGAAAGGTAAGAAAAACAAGTGAAAATGGATATATGCTATACAAAAATAAATAAAAGTAAAAATGTGTTTGCTCTGCACTAGCACATGAAGCAGCACTGAGGAATCAAGCGTCCCATGTTTTTTTTTGTTGAATACGCTTAGCAGCGTATCATTTCATTGATAGAGGGGAAGAGAACACAAGTTACATCCTCGCAGGCGTACGCTAGCAGGCGTATGGGAGGATGCGGCGAGCAGGGGGAGGAGGATGCTCAGCCTCATTAAAGAAGATCAGGTTATACGAATAATAGCGGCTAATCCCTTGGCTCCGGCCTTAGCCCGAAGGCGAGCGCCATCCTTCATGGAAAGCACGAGATCGTCGGTGGAGGGGTGGAGGCCATCGAAGATGACGGCGTTGTGGTGCTTGTGGGTGGGCTGGATATCATAAAGGGAAAGGTCAGATGCTGGAGTTCAGAGGGTACGTTCGTCTAATTTATTCTGGCCTTCACTTCATACCTATTCCTGTAGCAGGCTACCAAGAAAAGAAACGCTAGTTAGCTCACTAAGTGCAGCAGTAAACCAACAGTGCCTACGAGTGCACCTATGAAATCTCCGTGACTTAGTACTACCAATTGATGTTGATGAACCGTCACTACCAATTGATGTTGATGAACCGTCCCGGCCCCGTCTTCGCTTTGCTAAAGGGACTAGCTGCAAAAGTTAGCTAACTAGCGTGGCCATGCATTTAGATCTGCTACAGATATTAAGCCTACCTCTAGCATAGTACCAACACTGTAGCAGGCCAATAGGCCGGGGGCGAGGTAGCTGAAACCCTCTTACAGGTTCAAGATCTTTATTCTAAATTACGCCTTCACATCATCAGCAATAACAAGTTACAGAGATCAATTCACAACTCAAAATGTGCACACACAAATATAATTTCTTCTTGATTTCTAGAATAATGCATACACAATCCTCAAAAAAGAAATATTTCATTTTTCCATATAAAAATACTTGAAATATTTAATATAGATTGATTGCAAACGTCCACGAAAATGACAATCTGTTTGCTAATCCATATCACTAACTTCTATTCGTTGAACTATAAATATTTAAGGTGGTGTCTACCAATTTTGTGATTACCATAATCCAGGGTGCAAAACTAGTTTTAAATGTTTTACTATTTGTCTAATAGGGTTAAATTACAGTCTAGCAATAGGATCCATTTGTGATGAGTATCAATGATGATTCTAGAGAAAAAATGTTGCAAAATTTAAATATTGCAACAATAGTTTGTAATAAATGTGATCATTTAATTTTATTCCTTCCAATTTTTTTGGATACAAATCTGGTTCATCAAAAAGACAAGAAACCTTAATTTATAATATACCACCTCTACTTCAAAATTTTAAATTTCTTTTGTAAGCTGTTTTAGTTTGCCGAAATATATTCTATTTTGGAATGTAGAAAGTATCATCTACCATTCTGCTCTATACATGAAAGCCTGGGTAGAAAATATAATAGAATTTTTTTAGAATAGATAGTGTCTGAAATAAAAAAAATAGAAGTAAAAAAATGTCATTTACTCTGAAGTTGTCATTGAGGAGAGCGTTAGATCTAGCTGGTTATGTTGAGTGTAAACACTTCAGCTTTAGGTTCAGTTGGGATGGGGATCCGACAACTCGGCAGCGGTCATGATGTCTCTCATTATTGTTAAGACTTTCTCTCTGTTTCTATTTTACTATACACATCTTGAAAACAAACAAAGGAACTGAACAGAGTGAACTGCTACGCGCTTTTTGTAGCAAAAGGCAACACCATCCTTTCAATGACAAATCACACAGGATTAGTGCCACCCGAAAAAGACACAGCTTTGCATTCACATGTGTGTGCACGCAGCTCAATCACATCTGTGGGTTGCCCGCGGGGAATTGTGGCAGGAGCAAATGTCTTGTAGAGAATTCAAAACCATGCATTTCCATAACGACAGTGCGAAGCAAAACTCAATATTCATACACATGAACCAATATAAAATGAACCAAAAATCGATGAAACTTTAGATAGATGTTGAAAGAATTATTGTAGAATATGCAGGACAATAATGAACAGACCCCGATATGATCTTTCCACTTGTAAAGTGAAAGTTGTGTTATCATGAAAACCGTGAGGACAAATTATTCAAGAATGCTGCAAGGAGAGTTCGTTCGAAGCAACAACATGTATGTACCTAGCACTACGATACATACGCGCCACCGTGCTCACAATAACTAACCTTTATTTCTATTGTCGTGCATGTCTAGTGTCCAAAAAGGCACATTTGTCCCGATTCCAGATGCCCATTTGTCCCGGTTCTGGAACCGGGACTAAAACCCATAACCTTTAGTCCCAGTACGCTCACGAACCGGGACAGGCGGGGCTTCACGTGGCCGCTGCGGCGAGCCCCGGCAGGAGGGCCTTTTGTCCCGGTTGGTAACACCAACCGAGACCAAAAGGTATCAACGCGTCAGCGGCTCAGGAGTTGGGTTTTTTGTTTT
>NC_041383.1:782296339-782340140 GCF_002162155.2 Triticum dicoccoides
TTAATTAGGGGTTTCAAATATTGTGTTAGCTAGCTAATACAGAGAAGTGACCTCTCTTATCTCCGTGCTTGGTCAATGCTACGTACTATATGTATAGAGAGGACTAGACACGCTAGCTAGTAATTAAGAAAATGAAGGAAACCATTAAGTACAGAAGATCGTCATGAACATATAAAGAGAGAAGTGATTGACCTCTCCTTCTTTGAGAGATTGGTCGAACAACAAGTTTTCGTATATATATCCCACGCTACTAGCTACATATATACAATATAAGATCTATTACAATCCCTAATATATGAAGTCAAGTTCCACATGGTATTCTCCGGTTTTATTGATGACGTGGTCAAGAAAGAATCCCGCCAATTCTTCTTGAATTTCTTTTATGCGATCATGTGGTAGGAGCTCCCACATCTGCCAGATCTAAATCGAAGAAGAGGGTCAATACATGTGTATGAATGAAACTCAACAATAATGATGATAATAAAATACAATTATGAATATTTTTGCTTATGCACTTCATACTGTTTTTCAGAGTAGCCCCGCTTATTCTTGGCCGTCTTGTTGTAGATGAACTAGCAAACGTAGTATTCACAGAAATCATTTCCTTGTTCCTGCCACGAGCACTTTATGAGAAATAGATGTAATCAAACTGATAAGCAAGCATGCTAAATGGTATTGATGAAACTAGCTAGAATAAATGGGAGATGCGCAGAACTAGGTAGTAGTACTTACTTTCGGGTGTTTAAATGTCAGCTCGGTCGGCAGTCCCGGAGAAATTGCGGCGAACTCTTTCCAGATCCTGCCAGACAAAGAAAATAATTACTTGATATCAGGAAATGAACAAAGTTGCCGATATGGTGCGATAATGATCGATTGAACTTACTTCTGGAGCATTTGAGTCATGTCCGCATAGTCCTCGGAATCTTTTCGTCTCAAGTCTAAGACAGTTACTTCTCCCTGCTCAAGCTTAATCACTAGGAGAATAAAGTGGAAGCTGCGCATGCATGCACAACTCATCAGTTACATGACCATAACCTCGAGTAATAAGGGAGACCGAATATGCACAAGACAGTAACACTCACTTGAAGTTCTAACGAAAGAGTATTTTATCTTTGCTTTGATTTTTGAGCAACGATTGTAGCAAGTTGTCCTCGGTTTCTGTGACATTCTTTTGAACCATCCATTCATGTATGACATTTGGGTTAATGAACAAAATGTCATAGATTTGTGCTTTTCTGCATTCAACGATCTTCAATCTGCATAATATAGTAAGGATAATTATATATACATGCAATATAAGAGCTGAGCCATATATATAGGGACTTAATTATAGAAAGTAGTACTTACAGTCAGTAGCAAGCCACAAGTGATTTGTCGAGGGCCTTTTGATTGTAGAACTGGAAAGACTCATCAAAATCAACAGTTAACAGTTCTTGCCCAATGAAGTCGTGGTGCTCTTTAATTCTCATCGACAAAGCATCCTTCCCAGACTCGCTGCAGGTTTTCATGTACCATTCATGGAATCTTCGCATCATCGTTGTTAGAGCAATAGTTCCATTAATGAAGAGAGGCTTCCCATAATGGTATTTGAATTTGTCCACCTCCATTGTATCAAAATGTACATCGTCGGGCAGGTAATCACCAGGATTGATACCAGGCAGCATCAGCGGCTGATTTGCGATGATATCACTAGACACCTTGAGGAGGGGGGATGATTGGTTCTCCTGTTCTCCGAGCTGGTGATTTTTTACCACTTCTTCGTTCTTTTAACCTTTTGTCACTTGAATTACTTCCCGACCGGCGCGGTTCTTGCAATGTCTTTTTAAGACAATGGAGATGGTTCTTATCCGGCGAAGGCGGTGGTGGTCGCTTCAGGGCATTGATTGTGCGCTTTGCTTTCACCAAATCTATCTTCACCTCCGGAGGTGGATGCTTCATAGCTCTTCACGTTTCAAAGAAGTCCTTCACTTGGGCTCCAACGATCTTCGTGTTTTCCTCCACGGTCATCTCGTATGGTAACTTCTCTACAGGCTTGAGAGAAGGACCGAATATGTATTGCCTCCCGCCTCTGGCTGTACTGCTAGATGCCGGAGTGGAGGCGTCTCTATTTTGTTCTTGCTGACGAGTAGTAGAAGGAGGCGGAGTGGTCCGACGCACCAGAGCAGCCAGAGCGGTGGCGTCTGTGTTCCACCGTTGCTGACGAGGCGAGGAGGAGGCTGGCTGCTCGGACGGGCTGGAGCAGGCGGAGAAGGAGGCGGAGTGCTGCCGTCACGCGCCGGAGAAGGAGGTGGAGTGCCCTGATCACTCGTCGTCGTCGTCGTCGTCGTCGTCATCGTCGTCGGAGGAGGAGGCGGAGTGCCCTGACTCGCCGGAGGAGGAGGAGGCGGAGGTGTCAAGTTCAGAAGCTTGATGTGCTCCTTCCGCCATAGACATGGAGTTTTCAGATCAAGACCCATCTAAGTCTCCCCTTCACCTGTAGGGTGGTCAAGCTGGAGCTCCTCAAATCCCTCCGTTATTTCATCCACCATCACAACAACATAGCCTTGTGGAATCGACACGCAATGAAAATTTTCTTCGATTTCAGGAGGTGCAACAGAGCTGACAGCCGCCTTGAATTTGAGGTTCTGCCATTGTGTCATAAGCTGGCACTGTTGAGCCTCCGCGATAGCATCCATGGGGTATCTAGGAGCCGTGAAGTCAGGCTGCTGAACAAGCTCGGTGGAAGCCATGCTCCTTCTCCGCTAAGATGGCGGTGTAGCTTCTGGGGTAGCTTGGGCAAGTCGCTGGCTCTCAACTTGTTCCTCTAGCTTTCATACCCATGCACTTAGCTTCTGCAGTTCGCTCAACTCCACTTTCCTCCTCCTCTCTTGGGTTTTGTAACCACATGCCCGGGAATCCCAACCTTCCATGCAACGGAGCTTGGCGTGCCTCGTGTTCATCCAGGGTGCTCAGGATTCCCGAGGGCCTCTGTGAGCTCGTCGTTATCTCTGTCGGGAACAAACGTCCCTTGTTGCACTGCGGCGATATACTTCTGAAGCTTCTTGACTAGTATTTCAAGTTGCTCGTTTGTGCAAACGCACTTCCGTGTTTCAGGGTTCAAAGGTTCCCCCAACCCCGAAGAACCAAGTCCTTGAATGGTCTGCCTAGTTCAATGTCTCTGGTTCGACCCCTTTAGCAATCAGGTCATTCTCAGCCTTGTTTCACAACGGCCGGGCTTTTAGGTAGCCACCTGACCCCGTGCAATGGTGATTCTCCTTCTTTGCAAAAAATTTCTTGTTTGTCGCTGACATCTTCTTACTCTTCTCTGATGTCTTGTGGGACACAAATGCGGGCCAGTGATCTCTTATCTTCTCAAATCGGCCGGTGAATTCTGGAGTCCTCTCTTTGACGACATACGTTGATTTCAACTCATTCTTCCACCTCCGGAATAGATCTGTCATCTTCTTGAGAGCAAGAGCCTTGACCAATGGCTCTATAACTGGCTTACCCGGATCCTCCTCTGGCGGTAGGGTGAAATTTTCCTTCAGCGCAGTCCAAAGATCATCTTTCTGTCTATCTTCGACATAAGAAACTTGAGGGTCTTCGTTCTTAGGCTTATTCCATTGATGGATGTTGATCGGGATCATGTCCCAAACAAGAACCCCACACTGAGCATAAAATGCTTCCTTGGTCCGGATGGGTTCAATCGGTTGGCCATCGCCCACGATTGCTGTTATCGTGAACCTTTCATCCTGGCGCAACCTTTTCTTCGGGCCTCGTCTCGTTACCGAAGTTTGGCTCGATCTAGAGGGCTATAAAAAAAGAAAGAAGAGTTAATATATATGTACATACCAAAACAATTAATGCATCAATTAGCTACTCAGCACAGGATTAATTAATATAAGCCAAACTTCGGTAACGAGACGAGGCCCGACTTTGCAACAGCTGATCCCGACTCCGTCCGGTCACCGGAGCCGTCATCACGGTCTCCTTCTTCCACTAGCATTCGGTCGCCGGAGCCATCATGATCATGACTTTCCTCCTCCATTGTTCGATCACCGTAGCCTGCTTCCTCTCCTTCCAGACCATCGGTGTCGTTGAGAAATAACGACAAGACATCACGTCCGTCGCGGATTATGTCCCCCAATATCTCTTCTTGTTCGAAGTCTCTTTGTTGATCCATAGTTTATGCAAATATTACAACATGGCAATTAATATACAAACATGAGAGATGGATATATTAATAGTGGCAAACATAGACCTAGCTAGCTAATCACAACAAGGAATATTAATTAGTGGCCTCGACGCTTCTATGGTTTGGGGTGGCTGGGCAGCGCTTCTAGGGTTTGGGGTGGCACTACTAGGGAAAACCCTAGCAGTAGCGCTGGTTTTGTGCTCACTAGTAGCGCGGGTAGGCGCGCTACTAATAAGGCGCTACAGCTATTGCTTAGCAGTAACACCTGCCGGCGCGCGCTACTGCTAGGACAAATAGTTGCAGCTTTTGTTCACCCCCACGCTACTGCTAATGAAACTAGTGGCAGCGCGTTTTCTCTCCATCGCTACTAGTATTCATTTTTTATTTTTTTTATTTTTAGTGTATTTATGCGGTTTTCTCTCCATCGTACAAATATTGGTACAATACCAGTTATGAGGTTTACATCATTATGTCCATAACAGTGTGTCAAATGAAGATGGATTAGGTTCAAGTGGAGGCAATATGTGGTGCATGTCAAAAGTATACTACTAATCCAAACTTGATCTAGTTTGGACTAGTAGTACTTTCGATGTGCACCACATGTTGCCTCCACTTGAATCTAATCTGCCAGCACAAGCTATTTAATCATCATCATAGTCATTATCACCAACAATATTTATTTAATCACCACTAACACTAGTTAATAATAATCATCATAGTCATTACCACCAACACTAGCTATTTTATCATCATAGTAGTAGTGTAGCACATCATCATCTTCAAACTCCTTTCTAGCTAGCTAATCACTCCTGCTGCTCTCTCGCTGGTAAAACAACATAAAACATGTATAGCTCTCCTCCTTAATCAAGTTGGAGCATGCAGATGAACCTGTCTCCTAATCGTGGGTAGCGCATCTGTTTGCTGCCCCCTAGTACTTCTCTACGCTCCCCCATCACATATTTGGTCCAGTCTTGCACTATTAAGAATCCGTCGCTAATCTTGAATGCACTAAATTAATTTGTAGGATATCTTGGCCGTAAGCTAATAATACTCATGGTACCTGTAGTCTCGATCCCATAAGGCACAATATTCATCGGGACTCCCTGTTTAAGAACATCGTATGGTAACATACTTAGCAATGAAGTTTAGCTTCAAAAATAATGTATGGAAAAGGTGCACTGAGGACAAATATTAAAAACCTTACCATCCTTCCTAAATAGATGCGACCGTAGTTCAGTACGAACACTATTGGTCGCACGTTTTCAGTACTAACATTTCTAAATCCAGGAAGAAAATTTGTCTTGACAGTATAAAGATCCGCAAGCCATGAAACATAATGACTGAGCTCCTCGCAGTTGAGTTCAGCCCCGGCACAGTATACGGTCCTGTCTACCCAGCCTGGACATGTTTGCTTGCACCGAAATAAGCTATCAATAGAAATTAATTGTCAACTATTTTTGAATAAACAATATCAAAGACATAAATATGGTTGAGAAACTCATATTTGGTATAACTGGAGGCGTCTGCACATCGACCCAGATGTCGGTATTACCTTGAATATCATCTTCCAGACAAATATCAAATGTGATAACCATATCAGGCTCAAATGCATAAGTCTTGCATAGTGCTCGCCATGTTTTGCATCCAAAATAGGTGTAGTCGTCTGAATTGTATAATTTTGTGTGGAAAATATAACCATGCTCGGTCTTCAAGTAAAATTTCTTTACCTCCGTACTACGACTGCAACCTATCTTATCCAATACAAAAACTCTTGCATGGCAGGGGATATGCCAGTAGAATAGTAAAAGCAAATTATAAGTTGAAGCAAATCACTAGTGCAGAATCGGGAAATAACACCGGTTCGTAAGGCCCTTTAGTGCCGGTTCCATAACCGGCACTAAAGTGTGGGCACTAAAGGCCCCCCCTTTAGTACCGGTTCAGCACGAACCGGTGCTAAAGGGCAACCACGTGGCACGAGCCAGCTCCGGGGGCCTGGAGCCCTTTAGTACCGGTTGGTAAGACCAACCGGTACTATAAGGTTTGGGGTGTTTTTAGTTTTATGATTTCTTTTTCATTTAATTTTGTGTTTCCATTTTAATTCTTTTTCGTTTGCTGGTATTTTACAATACTACACATTATACATGTTATGCATATATATATATATATATATATATATATATATATATATATATATATATATATATATATATATATAGAATTTCTAGTAGAACCAATCATGCATATATATATCATCAATGTCTCACAAACCACCATATTAATTAATTCACACATACACACATGTATAGCTATATACAATTTCTCCTACATATGCATGTTGCCTTCGGAGCCAGTGGCATTAGCCTAATTGGTGCCTTGGGAGAACGATGACAATTGGAAGTGGTTTTCATGGGGGCGGTAGCGGGTAATAGTATTCTCCCTTCAGATTTATGATCTGGTCGAGCAAAAATCCCGCTATTTCCTCTTGAAGTGCTTCTACGCGCTCCGTTTCTAGGAGCTTCTCCCCCACCTCTCTGAAATGTTAAGAAGGAGATCAATATGCATGTGTATTAGTTGTGTGACTAGATATCGATAATGGTGTAAAAATTGTGAATAGTGTTCTGACAAGCGTACCCATTCCTGTCTTTGAGATCTGCTCCTTTCGGATGCCATCATGCGAATGTTCTCGCAAACGCAGAATGCACACAGATCAGTCCCCTGCGCCTGCTTCAGGGCCTTTACGAGAATGGAATTTGATCGGATAATAATTAATCAAGCATGATAATTAAAGAGATGACAGCTAGCTAGCTAGCTAGTACTACTTAATTACTTACCTTGGGTCGAAACCATTTAAGCTTTTTTTTCCATTCGCCTTCCGTGACGCTGATGAACCTTGCCCAAGCCCTGCCCGCCGACAAATAAAATGAATAAAGGGGTTGTTAAATAGTTCATATCATTAAATGATGACCTAAATAGGCCGAGATATATAGTTAATAATGATTGAAATTACCTGTTGACTATCCCAAACAAGATGTTATAGTCAGTATTTTCTTTGAGTAGTGAGTCCAGTATTTCAACTGTTCCGGCGTCAACTTTAATGATACACAAGATCCAGTGAAATCTGCATGCACACACGTTTGCATGTCTTAATTAAGCGGGCATATGTAAGCAAAAACATGTAGCTAGCTAGTAGGCAAAAACAAAGAATTTGTAGTACACGACAGTGTGACTCACTAGAAGTTGTAAGGAAGTAGTATATCTTCATTGTATTTGAGGCGCTTCAAGAACTCTAGCATGTTGTCCTCTACGGCCTTTTCATGATGTGGATTTATTAGCCATGTGTATTCATTAACGGTGTTTGGGTCAATGAACCCAATGCCAAAGCGTCCACCTTTTCTCATTTCATACATCTTCATCCTGCATAATACCACAGAAAAGAATATAGTGAGGATAATTACAGGTAATGATTGATCAAAAGGATCACTGCATCTAGCTTGAGACTTAAATTAAAGAAAGAAATCACTTACAGACAATAGCAACTGACAATAGATTTGTCGAGTGCGTCTTGATTGTATAACTGAAACAGTTCAGAATAATCAACGGACAGAGCTTTCTCATGGAAGTAATGCTCCTCCTTGACATTCACCATGAGGGACAATCAATCGGAAATCTTGGTAATGTTCATGTACCATTGATGCAATTCATACATTCTCATTGGCAGGTTCTTGACCTTGTCTGGCTCAACCAAAGGTTGGCCCCGAACATATTTCCGTTTTATTTCATCCTCTGTAAGCACAGGCATGGGCTCGATCTCGAGGAGTTGTCCAACAGTGATGTTGAGAACTTCAGCCTGCATTATATGGTCCTTGGTTATTACCACATTGCCCACCTCGGGAGCGTAAACTGTTTGCCCACAATAATATTGGGCACGCGTACTGTCACGTGTTGTTGCCACAACAAGCGAGGGGATCAATTGTGCCGCCTGTTCTCCCAGCTGGGGAATGGTTTTCCCGCATTTTTTGACAGCTGCTTGTTGTTTGCTCGATCCCGAGCTCGCCTCCTTACATAGACGTGCTCGATTTAACTTCCTGATGTGGCGCTCATAGTCTGTGTGAACATGCTTGGGAGCTGGTGGTTGAGCCATACGAATGAAGTGGTCAATCATTTCCTCAGGCACTTTCTCCCTTGGCGGCGGTGGCGGTTTCGTTGCAAAATGGGCTTCCACCTCGGCCTTCGATATGGCTGCATTTTCCTCCTCGGACTTGTCATAAGGCCTCTGCAGAAGAGGCGTGAGGCTTGGACCATATTTATATCGCTTGCCTACGCCTGTACTTCCTGTACTACCTCGACTCGTACCGCTACGCACCATAGCTGCGGGGTGTCTCTTCTGCGATTGCTGAGGCGGCGGAGACGGCTGACGGGGCTGAGTTGGACGAGGAGGAGTGGCCTGAAGCTGTGCCAGACTTGGAGGAGGAGTGGCCTGAGGTTGTGCCGGACATGGAGGAGGAGTGGACGTCTGACGCTGTGGCGGACTTGGAGGAGGAGGAGTGGCCTGACACTTTGCCGGACTTGGAGGAGGAGTGGCCTGACACTTTGCCGGACCTGGTGGACTTGCAGGAGCGGGAGTCTGCTGACTCGGTGGCGGACTTCGACGAGGAGTCGGCTGACGCGGTGTTGGTGGCCTTCGAAAGATGATGCAATCCTTTTTCCATAGGATGATACGATGTTTGGCCTCTCCGAGAAAGTGCTCGTCATCACCTCCAGTAATGTCAAGCTGTAGCTCCGAATATGGGTCCACCACCTCATCAACCAAGACACGAGCATAGCCCGCTGGAATTGGGTTGCAATGGAAGGTTGCCTCGGGGGGATTTGTAAAAGCAACGGCGTCCGCCACCTCCATGGATATGTTCTTCATTTTGACATGTAGCTCGTAGTTAGTGTTCTCCGTGATGTCATCCACGGGGTATCTATCCAGCATTGCGTCGTCTGGGGCGGAACCCACGCTGCTTCTCGGCATGGATGGGGTGGTGCTATCCAATGCTGGATCATTCGCTAGCTGCTGCAGCTGCTGAGACCCCCTTTGCTGGGTAAGTGAGTCGATCTGCTCCTGCTGCCGCTGGAATTTGACTGCCAATTCCGCTTGACTTGCTTCTGGGCCTTGAAGGCGTTCATAGTCCTGCTTCCTCTGCTCCTCCTCCATCTTCCTCTTCTTCTCCTCCGCAATCTTCTTTCTCGCACGGGTTCTGTAGTCAGTGTTGCAGTCTGAAAACCCCTCATACCACGGAATAGCGCCCTTGCCTCGTGTTCTTCCCGGGTGTTCAGGATTTCCCAGGGCACGCGTAAGCTCGTCGTTCTCTCTGTTGGGCTGGAACACCCCCGATCGTGCCTCTTCTATTTCAACAAGTATCGCATCGTCAGCTCCCTTCAGACTTGCCCTCGTCGAAACATTGCCTGTCTTCGGGTCCAACTCCCCCCCATGCGCATAGAACCAAGTCCTGCACCTGGGGGGCCAGCTCTTAGTAACCGGAGTGACACCTGCATCCTCCATCTCTTTCTCAGACTTATCCCACTTAGGCATTGCCACCGCATAGCCACCTGGCCCCAGCTTATGGAACTTATCCTTTTTTTTGGCATTCTTCTTGTTTATTCTCGACCGTTCCTTAGCTAATTCCAAATCCTTGAATTTCACGAAATCGTCCCAATGAGCACGTTGGTTCTCTAGTGTTCCCTCGAATACTGGAGTCTTCCTTCCTCCCTTGACGTACTTGTCCCATTCACGATTCTTGTGGTTCTTGAATGCAACCGCCATCTTCCTAAGAGCAGCGTCCTTGACTTTCTGCGCATCTGCTTCCGTGAAATGATCTGGTAGGGTGAAATGGTCCGTGAGAGTATCCCAAAGCAGCTCTTTTTGTCTTTTGTCGACAAAAGTAACATCTGGACGTGGAGCAGCGTCCTTTTTGTCTTTTTGTCTTTTGTCTTTTGCTGGCTCTCTCCATTCTTGAAGGGAGATTGGGAGTTGGTCCCTCACAACAACTCCACACTGACGAACGAACTTGTCCGCAATCTTCTTAGGCGCTAATGGTTCGCCATTAGGTTTGATTGCCTCGATATTGTACTTTACGCCCTCTTTCAACTTTTTGTTCGGGCCTTGTTTCGTCCTTTTGCCTGAAGATTTGCTCGATCCGGATGGCTGAAAGAACAAAGATCGATTCGTTAATATATCTTCAAGTCATTTTAAACATGTGATGATCACCAGATGCCTGCTTATATAAATATATATACCTCGCCGGTCTTTGTTGTTTCAAGATCAACATTTTCTTCGTCATCATCATAATCATAGTTCATAACTTCATCAATTCGGTCGTCGCGATCGAATATCATATCACCCTCTCCGGTGTTGTTTAGAAATTCGGAGCCGTCATAATCTTCTTCATTCTGATCATCATCTGGCCCGTGAGGATGGCGTATCATATCGAACATGGCCTGTTCTCCCTCTCTGCCGGTATTGTCCGCCATAGCTTTTATTTAACTAATCCAAAAGAAATATAAAACAATTTAGTATTCAAATTACATCGTCTCGAATAATAGATATAATCTCAAATTAATACATCGTCTCAAATAATAGATATAATCTCGAAAACATCGTCTCGAATAATAGATATAATCTCGAATACATCGTCTCGAATAATAGATATAATATTGAATACATCACTGGCTAGGTAGCTAATAAAGATCGAATACTACAGAAGAATCTAGGACAATCGTGGTTCCTGCGGCGCGGGCGGTGGACACCCAAAGAGAAGGAACCCTCACAGGATCATAGCTGAAGTGAGATCCCTGAAGAAACTGCCAGGTATTGGAGAACCCGCCGCCCTCTAACGCAACCATGTAGCGATGGACGTGCTCGTCCTCCTCCCTGACACGGCGACGTACCACCTCCGGCGGAGCCGGCTCCCTCCGCACCGAAACTGGCCCACGCAAACGCCACCAAACGAGATCAGGGTCGACGACGGGACCCGGGGCCGGGTTCCTCATCAAGCGGCACCCCCTCCAGGCAGCACCTCCCAGTGCCAGCCTTGCGGAGCCCAGTCCCGGACATGGGTCAGCCGGACGTCGTCGCGGACGTGTCGACGGCGAGGATGCGGGTCGGGCATCGTCGAGAACAAATACTAGCTATATGCCCGCAAAAAGTAACATTTTTTAATGATTGGATTTTGATAACTAAAATTTCTAACATTTCTATATAACTAACATTTCTATAACATTTCTAACAATGCTGTATATAACTAATATTTCTATAACATTTCTAATATTTCTATAACTAAAAAGCAGAAAAAAATTATAACATTTCTATATATATAACTAACATTTTTATAACTATTTCTATAACTAAAAAACAGAAAAATTTCTAACAATTCTAACTTTTTTATAACTATTTCTATAACTAAAAAATAGAAAAATTTCTAACAATTCTAACATTTCTAACTATTCTAACAATTCTAACATTTCTAACTATTCTAACAATTCTAACATTTCTAACTATTTCTGAAAAACAGAAAAATTTCTAACAATTTCTAAAAAACAGAAAAATTTCTAACTATTTGTATAACTAAAAAACAAAAAATGTATGTGTGTGTGTGTGTGCGCTCACCGGCGAGGCGAGGGACGACGAGGTGCGGCGACGGGGGCCGGGCACGCGGCGACGGAGACGGCGACGGGCGCGGCGATGACGGGGACAGGGACGGGGCGGCGATGACGGGGACGAGGACGGACGGGCCGGGGCGGCGATGACGAGGGGGACGTACAGGGCGGCGCCGACGACAGGGACAGGGCGGCGGTGACGATGGGGGCAACGGGGACGGGGACATCGGGGCGGCGACGACGGGGACGGGGCGGCGACGGGGGCGGCGACGAGGGATGGAGACGTACGGGTGCGGCGGGCGACGGTGCAGAGGAGAAGAAGCCAGATGAGAAACTGAAATTTTCGTATGTGTTGTTTATATAGGAGGGGCCTTTAGTACCGGTTTGTGCCACCAACCGGTACTAAAGGTCTGTTTTGGCCAGGCCAAGCGGCGGGAAGCGACCCCCTTTAGTACCGGGTGGTGGCACAAACCGGTACTAAAGGCCCCCCTTTAGTACCGGTTTGTGCCACGACCCGGTACTAAAGGGGGTGCGCTGGCGCAGGTGCGGTGCGGCAAGTTTAGTCACACCTCGCTAGCCGAGGGGCGACCGCACTGGTTTATAAACCCTCGTGCGGTCGCTCTCTCGAGCTCCTCTCCAAAGCAGGCCTACTGGGCCTACGTGTTCTTTGCTGCCCTGTGGGCCCACTTGGCGTTTGCGGGCCTGCATCCTGGCCCAACAACAGGTTGGGTTTCTAGTCGTATGCAGGCCGCTCTGGCCTAGTAGGCGGGTTTTTTTGCTTTATTTATTTTTGTGTTGTTTTTTTTGTGTATTTAGAGTTTCTTTGTGAATATTTTTGCTTTAGGTACAAAAAATTACAAACTTTCTGTTAGTGCCCGTAGTTTTCAAATTTGAATAGTTTAAATTTTGAATTATTTGAAATTAGTGTGAATCACTAGTTTGTGAATAACTTAACTTTAAAAATCAGTAAAGGCATGAAAGAATTTGTTTCCACATAAAATTTCTTCGCGTTTCAAATGCCAAAACACATAACTACCCTAACTATTACAGAGATTCCCCTCTCGGTGTGAAACACAGAAGAAAGTGATGATAGTGAAGCCGATCACATCCCAGATCTTTGGGTGTGAAACTTTTTCTTCGCGTGTGTCCCTTTGCGCTGTAACCATGGAAAATCTTCATTATTTAACGGGATGCTCGGGTCAATATTCACTGTGAATGGAGCAATTTCATCAAACTTTTCATAATCTTCTGACTTGTCTGTCTTGTCATCCACTCCCATCATGTTTCTCTTCCCAGAAAGAACTATGTGCCGCTTTGGCTCATCGTACGATGCATTCGCTTCCTTATCTTTTCTTTTTCTTGGCTTCGTAGACATGTCCTTCACATAGAAAACCCGTGCCACATCATTGGCTAGGACGAATGGTTCCTCTGCATACGCAAGATTGTTGAGATCCACTGTTGTCATTCCGTACTGCGGGTCTTCCGTTACCCCGCCTCGTGTCATATTGACCCATTTGCACCAAAACAAAGGGACCTTTAAACCACGTCGATAGTCAAGTTCCCATATGTCCTGTATATAACCATAATATGTTTCCTTTCCCGTCTTGGTTTCTGCATCAAAGCGGACACCACTGTTTTGGTTGGTGCTCTTCTTATCTTGGGCGATCGTGTAAAATGTATTACCATTTATCTCGTACCCTTTGAAAGTCATTATATTCGAAGATGGTAACTAGGACAGCAAGTACAGGTCATCTTCAATAGAGGTGTCATGCATGGTACGTGTCTGCAACTAGCTGGCGAAACTCCTGGTTTGTTCACGTGTAATTGTTGGAAATATGCCCTAGAGGCAATAATAAAAGTATTATTATTATATTTCCTTGTTCATGATAATTGTCTTTTATTCATGCTATAACTGTATTATCCGGAAATCGTAATACACGTGTGAATACATAGACCACAATATGTCCCTAGTGAGCCTCTAGTTGACTAGCTCGTTGTGATCAACAGATAGTCATGGTTTCCTGGCTATGGACATTGGATGTCGTTGATAACGGGATCACATCATTAGGAGAATGATGTGATGGACAAGACCCAATCCTAAGCATAGCACAAAGATCGTGTAGTTCGTTTGCTAGAGCTTTGCCAATGTCAAGTATCTCTTCCTTTGACCATGAGAGCGTGTAACTCCTGGATACCATAGGAGTGCTTTGGGTGTATCAAACGTCACAACGTAACTGGGTGACTATAAAGGTGCACTACAGGTATCTCCGAAAGTATCTATTGCTTTATGCGGATCGAGACTGGGATTTGTCACTCCGTGTAAACGGAGAGGTATCTCTGGGCCCACTCGGTAGGACATCATCATAATGTGCACAATGTGACCAAGGGGTTGATCACGGGATGATGTGTTACGGAACGAGTAAAGAGACTTGCCGGTAACGAGATTGAACAAGGTATCGGTATACCGACGATCGAATCTCGGGCAAGTAAAATACCGCTAGACAAAGGGAATTGTATACGGGATCGATTGAGTCCTTGACATCGTGGTTCATCCGATGAGATCATCGTGGAACATGTGGGAGTCAACATGGGTATCCAGATCCCGCTGTTGGTTATTGACCGGAGAACGTCTCGGTCATGTCTGCATGTCTCCCGAACCCGTAGGGTCTACACACTTAAGGTTCGATGACGCTAGGGTTATAAAGGAAGCTTGTATGTGGTTACCGAATGTTGTTCGGAGTCCCGGATGAGATCCCGGACGTCACGAGGAGTTCCGGAATGGTCCGGGGGTAAAGATTTATATATAGGAAGTCCTGTTTCGGCCATCGGGACAAGTTTCGGGGTCATCGGTATTGTACCGGGACCACCGGAAGGGTCCCGGGGGCCCACCGGGTGGGGCCACCTGCCCCGGGGGGCCACATGGGCTGTAGGGGGTGCGCCTTGGCCTACATGGGCCAAGGGCACCAGCCCCAAGAGGCCCATGCGCCTAGGGAACCCTAGAGGGAAGAGTCCTCAAGGGGGAAGGCACCTCCGAGGTGCCTTGGGGAGGATGGACTCCTCCCCCCCTCTTGGCCGCACCCCTTTCTTGGAGTAAGGGGCAAGGCTGCGCCTCCCCCCTCTCCCCTGCCCCTATATATAGTGGAGGGGAGGGAGGGCATCCATACCTGAGCCCTTGGCGCCTCCCTCCCTCCCGTGACACCTCCTCCTCTCCTGTAGGTGCTTGGCGAAGCCCTGCAGGATTGCCACGCTCCTCCATCACCACCACGCCGTTGTGCTGCTGCTGGATGGAGTCTTCCTCAACCTCTCCCTCTCTCCTTGCTGGATCAAGGCGTGGGAGACATCGTCGAGCTGTACGTGTGTTGAACGCGGAGGTGCCGTCCGTTCGGCACTAGGATCATCGGTGATCTGAATCACGACGAGTACGACTCTATCAACCCCGTTCACTTGAACGCTTCTGCTTAGCGATCTACAAGGGTATGTAGATGCACTCTCCTTCTACTCGTAGCTGGTTTCTCCATAGATAGATCTTGGTGACGCGTAGGAAAATTTTGAATTTCTGCTACGTTCCCCAACAGTGGCATCATGAGCTAGGTCTATTGCGTAGATTCTTTGCACGAGTAGAACACAAAGTAGTTGTGGGCATTGATGTTGTTCAATATGCTTACCGTTACTAGTCCAATCTTCTTTCAACGGTATTGTGGGATGAAGCGGCCCGGACCGACCTTACACGTACTCTTACGTGAGACAGGTTCCACCGATTGACATGCACTTGGTGCATAAGGTGGCTAGCGGGTGCCAGTCTCTCCCACTTTAGTCGGAACGAATTCGATGAAAAGGGTCCTTATGAAGGGTAAATAGCAATTGGCATATCACGTTGTGGTCTTGCGTAGGTAAGAAACGTTCTTGCTAGAAACCCATAGCAGCCACATAAAACATGCAACAACAATTAGAGGACGTCTAACTTGTTTTTGCAGGGTATTCTATGTGATGTGATATGGCCAAGAAGAATGTGATGAATGATATGTGATGTATGAGATTGATCATGTTCTTGTAATAGGATTCACGACTTGCATGTCGATGAGTATGACAACCGACAGGAGCCATAGGAGTTGTCTTTATTTTTTGTATGACCTGCGTGTCATTGAAGAACGCCATGTAACTTACTTTACTTTATTGCTAAACGCGTTAGTCATAGAAGTAGAAGTAGTCGTTGGCGTGACAACTTCATGAAGACACGATGATGGAGATCATGATGATGGAGATCATGGTGTCATGCCGGTGACAAGATGATCATGGAGCCCCGAAGATGGAGATCAAAAGGAGCAAAAATGATATTGGCGATATCATGTCACTATTTGATTGCATGTGATGTTTATCATGTTTATGCATCTTGTTTACTTAGGACGACGGTAGTAAATAAGATGATCCCTTACAAAATTTCAAGAAGTGTTCTCCCCTAACTGTGCACCGTTGCTACAGTCCGTCGCTTCTAAGCACCACGTGATGATCGGGTGTGATGGATTCTTACGTTCACATACAACGGGTGTAAGACAGTTTTACACAGCAAAAACACTGAGGGTTAACTTGACGAGCCTAGCATGTGCAGACATGGCCTCGGAACACGGAGACCGAAAGGTCGAGCATGAGTCGTATAGCAGATACGATCAACATGAAGATGTTCACCGATGATGACTAGTCCGTCTCACATGATGATCGGACACGGCCTAGTTGACTCGGATCATGTAATCACTTAGATGACCAGAGGGATGTCTATCTGAGTGGGAGTTCATAAGATGAACTTAATTATCTTGAACATAGTCAAAAGACCTTTTTGCAAATTATGTCGTAGCTCGCGCTTTAGTTCTACTGTTTTAGATATGTTCCTAGAGAAAATATAGTTGAAAGTTGAAAGTAGCGATTATGCAGACAGTAGATAGCTTATGTCCTTAATGCACCGCTTAATGTGTTGAACCCCTAACGTCGTTTGTGGATGTTGCGAACATCGGACATACACGTCTTGATAACTACGTGATAGTTTAGTTAAACGGTTTAGAATTGAGGTACGAAAGACGTTTTCGAAATGTCGCGGAACATATGAGATGTTTCGAGGGCTGAAATTAGGATTTCAGGCTCGTGCCCATGTCAAGAGGTATAAGACCTCCGACGATTTTCTTGGCCTGCAAACTAAGGGAGAAAAGCTCAATCGTTGAGCTTGTGCTCAGATTGTCTGAGTGCAACAATCACTTGAATCGAGTGGGAGTTGATCTTCCAGATGAGATAGTGATGTTTCCCCAAAGTCATTGCCACCAAGCTGCTAGAGCTTCGTGATGAACTATAACATATCAAGGATAGAGATGACGATCCTTGAGGTATTCGCATTGTTTGACATCGCGAAAGTAGAAATCAAGAAGGAGCATCAATTGTTGATGGTTGATGAAACCACTAGTTTCAAGAAGGGCAAGGGAAAGAAGGGATACTTCATGAAACGGCAAATCAGCTGCTGCACCAATGAAGAAACCCAAGGTTGAACCCAAACCCGAGACTAAGTGCTTCTGTAATAAGGGGAACAACCACTGGAGCAGCATTACCCTAGATACTTGGTAGATGAGAAGGCTGGCAAGGTCGATAGAAGTATATTGGGTATACATTATGTTAATGTGTACTTTACTAGTACTCCTAGTAGCACCAGGGTATTGGATACCGGTTCGGTTGCTAAGTGTTAGTAACTCGAAATAAAAGCTACGGCATAAACGGAGACTAGCTAAAGGTGAGCTGACAATATACGTTGGAAGTGTTTCCAAGGTTGATATGATCAAGTATCGCACGCTCCCTCTACCACCGAGATTGGTGTTTGCGTTGAGCATAGACATGATTGGATTATGTCTATCGCAATACGGTTATTCATTTAAGGATAATAATGGTTACTCTAATTTTTGAATAATACCTTCGATGGTCTTGCACCTAAAGGAATGGTTTATTGAATCTCGGTCGTAGTGATACACATTTTCATGCCAAAAGATATAAGATAGTAATGATAGTACCACTTACTTGTGGCACTGCCATATAAGTCATAATGGTATAAAACGCATGAAGAAGCTCCATGTCGATGGATCTTTGGACTCACTCGTTTTTGAAAAGTTTGAGACATGCGAACCATGTCTATTGGTGTATATGCATGAAGAAACTCCATGCAAATGGACCGTTCGGACTCACTTGATTTTGAATCACTTGAGATATGCAAATCATACCACATAGGCAAGATGACTGAAAAGCCTCGGTTTCAATAAGACGGAACAAGATAGCAACTTGTTGGAAGTAACACATTTTGATGTGTGCAGTCCAATAAATGCTGAGGCATGCAGTGAATATCGTTATGTTCTTACTTCACAGATGATTCGAGTAGATGTTGAGAATATTTACTTGCTGAAACACAACTCTGAATTATTGAATGGTTCAAGTAATTTCAGAGTGAAGTAGAAGATCATTGTGACAAGAGGATAAAATGTCTATGATACGATCATAGAGATGAATATCTGAGTTACGAGTTTTGGCACACAATTAAGACATTGTGGAAATTGTTTCATAATTAATACCGCCTGGAACACCATAGTATGATGGTGTGTCCGAACATCATAGTTGCACCCTATTGGATATGGTGCGTACCATGATGTCTCTTATCGAATTACCACTATCGTTCATGGATTAGGCATTAGAGACAACCACATTCACTTTAAAATAGGGCACCACGTAATTCCGATGAGATGACACCGTATGAATTATGGTTTAGAGAAACCTAAGTTGTCGTTTCTTAAAGGTTTGGGGCTGCGACGCTTATGTGAAAAAGTTTCAGGATTAAGCTCGAACCCAAAGCGGATAAAATACATCTTCATAGGACACCCAAAACAGTTGGGTATACCTCCTAATTCAGATCTGAAAGCAATATGAATTGTTTCTAGAATCGGGTCCTTTCTCGAGGAAAGGTTTCTCTCGAAAGAGTTGAGTGGGAGGATGGTGGAGACTTGATGAGGTTATTGAACCGTCTCTTCAACTAGTGTGTGGCAGGGCACAGGAAGTTGTTCCTGTGGCACCTACACCAATTGAAGTGGAAGCTTATGATATTGATCATGAAACTTCGGATCAAGTCACTACCAAACCTCGTGGGATGACAAGGATGCGTACTACTTCAGAGTGGTACGTAATCCTGTCTTGGAAGTCATGTTGCTGGACAACAATGAACCTACGAGCTATGGAGAAGCGATGGTGGGCCCGGATTCCGATAAATGGCTTGAGGCCATAAAATCCGAGATAGGATCCATGTATGTGTAGACTTTGGCAGAACGGCTCGATGGTCGTAAGGCTAATGAGTACAGATGGATTTCAAAAGGAAGACGGACAATGATGGTAAATGTTACCATTAAGAAAGCTCGACTTGTCGTTAAGATGTTTTCCGACAAGTTCAAGGAGTTGACTACGATGAGATTTTCTCACTCGTAGCGATGCTTAAAGTCCGTCAGAATCATGTTAGCATTAGCTGCATTTATGAAATCTGGCAGATGGATGTCAAGACAAGTTTCCTTACTAGTTTTCGTAAGGAAAGGTTGTATGCAATACAATCAAAAAAGTTTTGTCGATCCTAAGGATGCTAAAAGGTATGCTAGCTCCAGCGATCCTTCTAAGGACTGGAGTAAGCATCTCGGAGTTGGAATGTACGCTTTGATGAGATGATCAAAGATTTTGGATTTATACAAAGTTTATGAGAAACTTGTATTTCCAAAGAAGTGAGTGGGAGCACTATAGAATTTCTGATGAGTATATGTTGTTGACATATTGATGATCAGAGATGATGTAGAATTTCTAGAAAGCATATAGGGTTATTTGAAAGGTGTTTTTCAATAGAAAACCTGGATTAAGCTACTTGAACATTGAGCATCAAGATCTATAAGGATAGATCAAAATGCTTAATAATACTTTCAAATGAGCACATACCTTAACATGATCTTGAAGGTGTTCAAGATGGATCAGTCAGAGAAGGAGTTCTTGCCTGAGTTGTAAGGTACGAAGTTAAGACTTAAAGCTCGACCACGGCATAATAGAGAGAAAGGACGAAGGTCGTCCCCTATGCTTAAGACGTAGGCTCTTCAGTATGCTATGCTGTGTACCGCACCTGAAGTGTGCCTTGCCATGAGTCAGTCAAGGGGTACAAGAGTGATCCAAGAATGGCTCACAGGACAGCGGTCAAAGTTATCCTTAGTAACTAGTGGACTAAGGAATTTTCTCGATTATGGAGGTGGTAAAAGAGTTCGTCGTAAAGGTTACGACGATGCAAGCTTGACACCTATCCGGATAGCTCTGAGTAGAGAGACCGGATACATATAATGGAGCAATAATTTAGAATAGCTCCAAGTAGAACAGTTGTTTGGAATAGCTCCAAATAGAGCGTGGTAGCTGCATCTAGGAGATGACATGGAGATTTGTAAAGCACACACGGATCTGAAAGGTTCAGACCCGTTGACTAAAACCTCTCTCACAAGCAACATGATCAAACATAAAACTCATTGAGTGTTAATCACATAGTGATGTGAACTAGACTACTGACTCTAGTAAACTCTTGAGTATTAGTCACATGGTGATGTGACCTGTGAGTGTTAATCACATGGCGATGTGAACTAGATTATTGACTCTAGTGCAAGTGGGAGACTGTTGGAAATATGCCCTAGAGGCAATAATAAATAAGTTATTATTATATTTCTTTGTTCATGATAATAGTCTTTTATTCATGCTATAACTGTATTATCCGGAAATCGTAATACACGTGTGAATACATAGACCACAATATGTCCCTAGTGAGCCTCTAGTTGACTAGCTCGTTGTGATCAACAGATAGTCATGGTTTCCTGGCTATGGACATTGGATGTCGTTGATAACGGGATCACATCATTAGGAGAATGATGTGATGGACAAGACCCAATCCTAAGCATAGCACAAAGATCGTGTAGTTCGTTTGCTAGAGCTTTGCCAATGTCAAGTATCTCTTCCTTTGACCATGAGAGCGTGTAACTCCTGGATACCATAGGAGTGCTTTGGGTGTATCAAACGTCACAACGTAACTGGGTGACTATAAAGGTGCACTACAGGTATCTCCGAAAGTATCTATTGCTTTATGCGGATCGAGACTGGGATTTGTCACTCCGTGTAAACGGAGAGGTATCTCTGGGCCCACTCGGTAGGACATCATCATAATGTGCACAATGTGACCAAGGGGTTGATCACGGGATGATGTGTTACGGAACGAGTAAAGAGACTTGCCGGTAACGAGATTGAACAAGGTATCGGTATACCGACGATCGAATCTCGGGCAAGTAAAATACCGCTAGACAAAGGGAATTGTATACGGGATCGATTGAGTCCTTGACATCGTGGTTCATCCGATGAGATCATCGTGGAACATGTGGGAGCCAACATAGGTATCCAGATCCCGCTGTTGGTTATTGACCGGAGAACGTCTCGGTCATGTCTGCATGTCTCCCGAACCCGTAGGGTCTACACACTTAAGGTTCGATGATGCTAGGGTTATAAAGGAAGCTTGTATGTGGTTACCTAATGTTGTTCGGAGTCTCGGATGAGATCCCGGACGTCACGAGGAGTTCCGGAATGGTCCGGAGGTAAAGATTTATATATGGGAAGTCCTGTTTCGGCCATCGGGACAAGTTTCGGGGTCATCGGTATTGTACCGGGACCACCGGAAGGGTCCCGGGGGCCCACCGGGTGGGGCCACCTGCCCCGGGGGGCCACATGGGCTGTAGGGGGTGCGCCTTGGCCTACATGGGCCAAGGGCACCAGACCCAAGAGGCCCATGCGCCTAGGGAACCCTAGAGGGAAGAGTCCTCAAGGGGGAAGGCACCTCCGAGGTGCCTTGGGGAGGATGGACTCCTCCCCCCCTCTTGGCCGCACCCCTTTCTTGGAGTAAGGGGCAAGGCTGCGCCTCCCCCCTCTCCCCTGCCCCTATATATAGTGGAGGGGAGGGAGGGCATCCATACCTGAGCCCTTGGCGCCTCCCTCCCTCCCGTGACACCTCCTCCTCTCCCGTAGGTGCTTGGCGAAGCCCTGCAGGATTGCCACGCTCCTCCATCACCACCACGCCGTTGTGCTGCTGCTGGATGGAGTCTTCCTCAACCTCTCCCTCTCTCCTTGCTGGATCAAGGCGTGGGAGATATCGTCGAGCTGTACGTGTGTTGAACGCGGAGGTGCCGTCCGTTCGGCACTAGGATCATCGGTGATCTGAATCACGACGAGTACGACTCTATCAACCCCGTTTACTTGAACGCTTCCGCTTAGCGATCTACAAGGGTATGTAGATGCACTCTCCTTCTACTCGTAGCTGGTTTCTCCATAGATAGATCTTGGTGACGCGTAGGAAAATTTTGAATTTCTGCTACGTTCCCCAACAGTAATCCAGTCATCAGACCGCTCCGGGTGTTTGGAGCGTAGCAAATTCTGTGTTCATCCATATACGGAGCCACCAAGGCGGAATTCTGTAGAACTGTGTAGTGTGCTTCAGTGAGAGAATGTCCGTCCATACATATTATTTGTTCCCCTCCTAGCGTGCCTTTTCCATCCAGTCTGCCCTTATGCCGTGATTCAGGAACACCAATCGGCTTAAGGTCAGGAATAAAGTCAATACAAAACTCAATGACCTCCTCATTTTGATGGCCCTTGGAGATGCTTCCTTCTGGCCTAGCACGGTTATGAACATATTTCTTTAAGACTCCCATGAACCTCTCAAAGGGGAACATATTGTGTAGAAATACAGGACCCAAAACGTTAATCTCTTCGCATAGGTGAACTAGGACGTGCATCATGATGTTGAAGAAGGATGGTGGGAACACCAACCTGAAACTGACAAGACATTGCACCAAATCATTCTGTAACGTTGGTATGATTTTTGGATCGATTACCTTCTGAGAGATTGCATTGAGAAATGCACATAGCTTCACAATGGCTAATCGCACGTTTTCCGGTAGAAGCCCCCTCAATGCAACCGGAAGCAGTTGCGTCATAATCATGTGGCAGTCATGAGACTTTAGGTTCTGGAACTTTTTCTCTACCTTGTTTATTATTCCCTTTATATTCGACGAGAAGCCAGACGGTACCTTAATACTGAGCAGGCATTCAAAGAATATTTCCTTCTCTTCTTTGGTAAGAACGTAGCTTACATGACCCTGATGTATGCCGTGTTCTCCGTGCATACGTTGCTGGTCCCCCCGTGCCTCAGGTGTATCTTTCGTCTTCCCATACACGCCCAAGAAGCCAAACAGGGTCATGCAAAGATTTTTCGTCACGTGCATCACGTCGATTGCGGAGCGGACCTCTAGGTCTTTCCAGTATGGCAGGTCCCAAAATATAGATTTCTTCTTCCACATGGGTGCGCGTCCGTCAGCGTCCTTCGGAACAGGTTGTCCGCCAGGACCCTTTCCAAATATCACCTTCAAATCCTTGACTATATCATGTACATCAGCACCAGTACGGTGGCGAGGCTTCGTCCGGTGATCCGCCTCACCTTTGAAATGCTTGCCTTTCTTTCTTACGGGATGCCTGCTCGGAAGAAATCGACGATGTCCCAGGTACACATTCTTCTTACAACTATTCAAATATATACTGTCGGTATCATCCAAACAGTGCGTGCATCCACGGCATCCCTTGTTTGTCTGTCCTGAAAGGTTACTGAGAGCAGGCCAATCATTGATGGTCACGAACAGCAACGCCTTTAGGTCAAATTCTTCCCCCATGTGCTCATCCCACGCACATACACCTGTTCCATTCCACAGTTGTAAGAGTTCTTCAACTAATGGCCTTAGGTACACATCAATGTCGTTGCCGGGTTGCTTAGGGCCTTGGATGAGCACTGGCATCATAATGAACTTCCGCTTCGTGCACAACCAAGGAGGAAGGTTATACAAACATAGAGTCACAGGCCATGTGCTATGGGTTCTGCTTTGCTCCCCAAAAGGATTAATGCCATCTGCGCTTAGACCAAACCATACGCTCCTAGCGTCATCTGGAAACTCCTTCCCGTACTTTCTTTCGATTTTCTCCACTGCGACCCGTCAGCGGGTACTCTCAACTTTCTGTCTTTCTTACGGTCTTCTCTGTGCCATTGCATCGCCTTGGCATGCTCTTTGTTTTGGAACAAACGTTTCAACCGTGGTATTATAGGAGAATACCACATCACCTTGGTAGGAATCTTCTTCCTGGGGCGCTCGCCCTCGACATCACCAGGGTGATCGCGGCTGATCCTATAGCGCAATGCACCACATACCGGGCAAGCGTTCAAATCCTAGTACTCACCACGGTAGAGGATGCAATCATTAGGGCATGCATGTATCTTCTGCACCTCTAACCCTAGAGGGCAGACAACCTTCTTTGCTTCATACGTACTCTCGGGCAATTCGTTGTCCTTTGGAAGCATATCCTTTATCATTACCAGCAACTTTCCAAATCCCTTGTCAGATACACCATTCTCTGCCTTCCATTGCAGCAATTCCAGTGTGGTGCCCAGCTTTTTCTTGTCACCTATGCAATTCGGGTACAACAATTTTTTGTGATCCTCTAACATGCGCTGCAACTTCTTCTTCTCCAAATCACTTGCGCAATTTCTCTTTGCATCGGCAATGGCCCGACCTAGATCATCAACGGGCTCATCTGATGCCTCTTCTTCAGCTTCTTCCCGCATTGCCGGCTCAGCTTCTTCCCGCTTTACCGGCTCAGCTTCTTCCCCCATTGTTGTATCATCGTATTCAGGGAACCCATGGCCAGGATAGCTGTCGTCGTCCTCTTCTTCTTCATTCTCTTCCATCATAACCCCTCTTTCTCCGTGCTTGGTCCAAACATTATAGTGGTGCATGAAACCGGACTCAAACAGGTGGACATGAATGGTTCTTGACGTAGAGTAATTGCGACCATTCTTACAACCAGCACATGGGCAAGGCATAAAACCATCCGCCCGCTTGTTTGCCTCACCTGCAAGCAGAAAAGTATGCATGCCCTCAATGAACTGGGGAGAGCATCGGTCATCGTACATCCATTGCCGGCTCATCTTCATTACACAACACCGAATAGACCAAATTAATACAAGTTCATACATAAAGTTCATACAACACTTAAATGCAACAAACAAATAACTCTCTAGCTAAATCATTTAAATGCAACAACAAATGCGATCAAGATCGCAACTAAGGTAACAATTGATCCAACAACATAATGATACCAAGCCTCACTATTGATGGCATATTTTCTAATCTTTCTAATCTTCAAGCGCATTTTCTCCATCTTGATCTTGTGATCATCGACGACATCGGCAACATGCAACTCCAATTCCATCTTCTCCCCCTCAATTCCTATCAATTTTTCTTTCAAGTACTCATTTTCTACAACAACAACAACAAAGCCTTTAGTCCGAAACAAGTTGGGGTAGGCTAGAGGTGAAACCCATAAGATCTCGCAACCAACTCATGGCTCTGGCACATGGATAGCAAGCTTCCACGCACCCCTGTCCATAGCTAGCTCTTTGTCGATACTCCAATCTTTTAGGTCTCTCTTAACGGACTCCTCCCATGTCAAATTCGGTCGACCCCGCCCTCTCTTGACATTCTCCGCACGCTTTAGCCGTCCGCTATGCACTGGAGCTTCTGGAGGCCTTCGCTGAATATGCCCAAACCATCTCAGACGATGTTGGACAAGCTTCTCCTCAATTGGTGCTACCCCAACTCTATCTCGTATATCATCATTCCGGACTCGATCCTTCCTCGTGTGGCCACACATCCATCTCAACATACGCATCTCCGCTACACCTAATTGTTGAACATGTCGCCTTTTAGTCGGCCAACACTCCGCGCCATACAACATTGCGGGTCGAACCGCCGTCCTGTAGAACTTGCCTTTTAGCTTTTGTGGCACTCTCTTGTCACATAGAATGCCAGAAGCTTGGCGCCACTTCATCCATCCGGCTTTGATTCGATGGTTCACATCTTCATCAATACCCCCATCCTCCCGCAACATTGACCCCAAATACCGAAAGGTGTCCTTCCGAGGTACCACCTGGCCATCAAGGCTAACCTCCTCCTCCTCACACCTAGTAGTACTGAAACCGCACATCATGTACTCGGTTTTAGTTCTACTAAGCCTAAACCCTTTCAATTCCAAGGTTTGTCTCCATAACTCTAACTTCCCATTTACCCCCGTCCGACTATCGTCAACTAGCACCACATCATCCGCAAAGAGCATACACCATGGGATATCTCCTTGTATATCCCTTGTGACCTCATCCATCACCAATGCAAAAAGATAAGGGCTCAAAGCTGACCCCTGATGCAGTCCTATCTTAATCGGGAAGTCATCGGTGTCGACATCACTTGTTCGAACACTTGTCACAACATTATCGTACATGTCCTTGATGAGGGTAATGTACTTTGCTGGAACTTTGTGTTTCTCCAAGGCCCACCACATGACATTCCGCGGTATCTTATCATAGGCCTTCTCCAAGTCAATGAACACCATATGCAAGTCCTTCTTTTGCTCCCTATATCTCTCCATAAGTTGTCGTACCAAGAAAATGGCTTCCATGGTCGACCTCCCAGGCATGAAACCAAACTGATTTTTGGCCACGCTTGTCATTCTTCTTAAGCGGTGCTCAATGACTCTCTCCCATAGCTTCATTGTATGGCTCATCAGCTTAATTCCACGGTAATTAGTACAACTCTGAACATCCCCCTTGTTCTTGAAGATTGGTACTAATATACTCCGTCTCCATTCTTCTGGCATCTTGTTTGCCCGAAAAATGAGGTTGAAAAGCTTGGTTAGCCATACTATCGCTATGTCCCCGAGACCTTTCCACACCTCAATGGGGATACAATCAGGGCCCATCGCCTTGCCTCCTTTCATCCTTTTTAAAGCCTCCTTCACCTCAGACTCCTGGATGCGCCGCACAAAACGCATGCTGGTCTCATCAAAGGAGTCGTCCAGTTCAATGGTAGAACTCTCATTCTCCCCATTGAACAGCTTGTCGAAGTACTCCCGCCATCTATGCTTAATCTCCTCGACCTTCACCAAGAGTTGGCCTGCTCCGTCCTTGATGCATTTGACTTGGCCAATATCCCTCATCTTCCTCTCCCGGATCTTAGCCATCTTATAGATGTCCCTTTCACCTTCCTTCGTGCCTAACCGTTGGTAGAGGTCCTCATATGCCTGACCCCTTTGCTTCACCAACAGCTCGCTTTGCGGCCTTCTTCGCCATCTTGTACTTCTCTATGTTGTCTGCACTCCTATCCAGGTATAGGCGTCTAAAGCAGTCTTTCTTCTCCTTAATCGCCTTCTGGACATCATCATTCCACCACCAGGTATCCTTATCTTCGCTTCTCCTTCCCCTGGACACTCCAAACTCCTCCGAGGCCACCTTACGAATGCAAGTCGCCATCTTCATCCACACATTGTCCGCATCCCCTCCTTCCTCCCAAGGGCCCTCCTTAATTACCCTCTCCTTGAACACCTGAGCTACCTCCCCCTTGAGCTTCCACCACTTCGTTCTAGCGACTTTGGCACGCTTATCCCGCTGGACACGAATCCGAAAGCGAAAGTCAGCAACCACCAGCTTATGCTGGGGTACAACACTCTCTCCAAGTATCACCTTACAGTCTAGGCACGCACGCCTATCTTCTCTTCTCGAGAGGATGAAATCAATCTGACTAGAGTGTTGGCCACTAGTAAAAGTCACCAGATGTGATTCTCTCTTTCTAAAGAGGGTGTTAGCTACAATCATGTTGTAGGCTAGAGCAAAGCTTAAGACATCTTCTCCTTCTTGACTCCTGATGCCATAGCCAAGGCCCCCATGCGCCCCTTCAAAACCTGTGTTAGATGTACCCACGTGGCCATTGAGGTCTCCTCCTATGAAGAGCTTCTCACCAATCGGTACACTCCTAACCATGTCTTCCAAGCCTTCCCAGAACTCCCTCTTGGTGTTCTCATTGTGGCCTACTTGCGGGGCATACGCGCTGATAACATTGAGAACCAAGTCCTCAACTACCAGCTTGACCAGGATAATCCGGTCCCCATGACTCTTGACGTCTACCACTCCATACTTGAGGCTCTTGTTGATCAAGATGCCTACGCCATTTCTGTTTGCAGCCGTCCCCGTGTACCACAACTTGAAGCCGGTATCCTCCACCTCCTTCGCCTTCTGTCCTCTCCATTTGGTTTCTTGGACGCAAAGGATATCAACACCTCTCCTCACCGCTGCATCAACTAGCTCCCGAAGCTTCCCTGTCAGAGACCCTACGTTCCAGCTACCTAAGCGAATCCTCCTAGGCTCGGCTAGCTTCCTTACCCTTCGCACTCGTCGAGTCAAATGCGAAGACCCTTGCTCATTTTCCACTACATCCGGGCGCCGATGTAGCGCGCCACTAAGGATGCGACGAACCGATCCTCGCTCACTTGCCACCGTATCCGGATCAAGATATGGCGCGCCACTTGAGGGGTGACGGCCCGGCCCTTGCCCATTTTCCACCACACCCGGGTTCCGATGTGGCGCGTCGCTGAGAGGGTTATGCCCCAACGAAAATCTTTTGGGTTTCATCTCCATAAGAGTGGCTGAGTTTTTACGTTGGCTCGCCAAGCCTATCACAACCCTCCTCCTTTACCCGGGCTTGGGACCGGCTATGTTGAGACAACATAGGCGGAGTTATTCAAGTACTCATTTTCTCTTTCAACTAAATTTAACCTCTCGACAATAGGGTCGGTTGGAATTTCCGGTTCACATACCTCCTAGATAAAAATATCTATGTCAACTTGATGAGCATAATTTGTCATAAACACGAAATGCAACAAATAGTTTTAAAAGAGAATATACCACATCCGAATCATAACAAGGACGAGGGCCGACGGGGACGGATATCAAAACCATGGCACTATGTATAACAAACAACGTACGGGTAAGATAATTATACGAGTAACTATATATCCAAATTACACAAACATCAATTTTTTATATAAAATTTCATGAACAAGAGGCTCACCACAAGGTGGTGCCGGCGACAGGACGGTGCGGGCGATCGATGGTGGTTACGACGGAGATTTAGAAGGCACTAAGTAAAACACACCTACATATGCAAACTAAGTGTTATTTTGACCTCAAATTGCATATAAATCAAATACTACCACATATAATTCCTCCCAAATTACTAAAACCCACAATTAATCACTATATAAACCAATGCAAGAGCTAATCTAGCAATGAGAGATGAAAGGACAAAGTTGCTAACCTTGGTGATCATTTGAATGGATGGGGGCCTGCTAATCTTGACAAATTTGGGGCAAATTTTGTGATGAACTCGAGAGGAAGAAGGGAAGAACAGAGGAGAGGGAGAGGGGAAAGGGGGAAGAACAGAGTGCGGGTGGACGAAGGGTTTATATAGGACGACCTTTAGTACCGGTTCGTGCCACAAACCGGTACTAAAGGTGCTAGAAGGGCCCCACTCTGACAACATCCTGCCACCACTTTCTTTAGTACCGGTTCGTGGCACGAACTGGTGCTAAAGGTTCGCCACGAACCGGTACTAAAGAGCTCCTCCCACCTAGCCGTTGGAACCGGCACTAATGGACACATTAGTGCCGGTTCTGTTACAAACCGGGACTAATGTGTCTCACATTTGACCCTTTTTCTACTAGTGAATGAAGCATATGTCATGCTTAATTACGAAAAAAGACTTGTCGTTGTGACTTACTGTATCCACTTCGAAGTTCTCATCCAGCTTGATGCTGAAGCGCCTATCATCATCTAGGAAGATTCTATCGCACAGGCCTCGCTCGTCTTCGCAGTATTTGCAAATACCGAAATCCTTTTTGTCGTCAGACATTTCCTATGTTCATAGTTAAAACAATAATTGAAAATCGATCGAAGACAACTACCAGGATAGTCAACACACAAATCCGGGGCACTCGATATTTCCTACATATTCGGGCACAAGTCATGCCAAAATTCACGGAAAAATCCGGCATGACCTATGCTAAAATAGGACATATCGAGCGCCTGAAATTTGCCGGAACGGAAATGAATCAACACTCCGGCAAAACATAGGCCACTCGAAGGTGTAACCTGCAAACATGACCGGCCACTTGGGCAAGCACATATCCTATTTGAGCAACACAAGATATACATTTCAAAATATCTTATAGGACTCAAATTAGCATGCATTGAATAAGCAAAAGTAAATCATCTCATGCGTGTTCGTACATCATCGAATATTATCACTAATACATCCCGAATAGTGTCATACATATAACATCACTAATACAACTAAAACCCTAGCACACGACGGGTATCGGCGCGGGCGGTGGACACCCACAGAGAAGGAACCATCACGGGATCATAGCTCCAGTGAGATCCCTGGAGAACCTGCCAGGTATTGGAGAACCTGCGCTCCAACGCAAACAAGTAGCAATGTACGTGCGCGTCCTCCTCACTGACACGGTGACGCACTACCTCCGCGGGGTCCTCGAGCCTGTGGACCGTCACTGGTACACGTGACCGCCACCAAAGAAGGTTCGGGTCAACGACAGGCTGGCTCCTCACCAACCTGCGCCCCCCGGTAGGTAGCGCCTCCCAGTACCACCACGGCGGAGCCCAGTCTCGGACATGGCCCATCTGGTCAAGCAGGTGTCATCCTCCACCGACTCGACGACGAGGATGCGGGATAGGCATCGTCCACGTCGATGCGGGAAAAGTTGCTTTAACTAAAAAAATAGCAACAAGTTCTTACTAACTAGTTCTATTAATTCAATTAGTTCTTACTGAAAATAAACTTACTATAAATAAAAATAAACTAGTACCTAGCTAATTAGTACCTACTCCCTCCGTTCGTAAATATTTGTCTTTCTATAGATTTCAACAAGTGACTACATACAAGGCAAAATGAGTGAATCTACACTATAAACTATGTCTATATACATCCATATGTGGTAGTCTATTTGAAATTCTAAAAAGATAAATATTTAGGAACCGAGGGAGTAGTTCTTACTAACTAATTAGTACCTAGGAACTACTGCCCTAATTAACTAACTGGCACTAAAAATAGCCTAGGGTTCATACTAACTAGCACTAAATAGCTTGGGTTCATACTAAGCTAACAAGAGGGATCGAAAGGGGAGAGTGCTTACAGAGGGCGGGGAGAGAGATGCGGTCGGGGGAGACGGCGGCACCGAGGCGCGGCGAGGCGGGTCGAGGGAGACGGCGGCGAGATAGCGGTGAGGCGGAGGCGATGAGGGGGAGAAGAGAGAGTGGGGAATTGGGGGGAGGAAGCAGAGGAGAGGGAATCAGGCCGCGCGGGGGGTTAGGTAAAAATAACTTTAACAGTAGCGTGGGGACGGAAAATGCGCTGCTGCTAAAATCCATAGTGGTAGCGCCGTTTCTAGAAGGGCGCTACTACTATACCTAGCACGTAGGGAACGGTGTGGCAATTATAGTAGTAGCGCGTTCTGTTCCTGCCGCGGTACTACTAAGGGAGTAATAGTAGCGCGGTTCTGGCAGACGTGCTACTGCTAAGTAGCAGTAGCGCCTCATTTTAACACGCGCTACTGGTAAGATTCTATGTATAAGGTTTTCCCTAGTAGTGTGGCCTCGCCAACGCTCTTTTAACTTGGTAAATTTGGGTGGCCTCGACGCTTCTAGGGTTTGGGGTGGCCTCGACAACACTTCTAGGGTTTGACCCAGACCGCCTCTCTCATGAATGTCCGACCACTACTAGAGAAAACCTTACTAGTGGTGATGGTTTTTTACATACCAGTAGCGCGGGCGCCCGCGCTACTGCTAGGGCGCTACAACTATTATTTAACAATAGCGCGTTTCTAAACAAGCGCTATAGCTAAAATACTTAGTAGTAGCGCCTCTTTCTCCACCAAGGCTACTACTATCATCACGTAGTAGTAGCGCCCTATTTTCTCCCGACGCTACAACTATGTAAATAGAAATAAAAAATAAAAAAAGCAGTTAGGTGCAATATTCATGGAAATCAAGACAAGTCCAGTGCAAATAAACTAATTTCACAGAACCATCTCACAAACATTAACGACAGTACCATGTTTAATATAACCAGACAATCTCACAAACTCATATATAGTAGTCAACAATGCATGGATAGATCATACTTGATAATTTCTACTAGGTAGTCATACTAGCATATATATGGTTCAACAGCCACACGCATGCATATGTAGTTCTAGATGATATCGATGACGACCATCGTCCTCAAGCCTGGGCGGTGGGTGTTCCTGATAGTAATTAGGATTGCCTGTCCAACATGAAGATTCTTGCCGACGAGGAAGCTCTTCCACCCAACTGAGTTGAAGTGTGTGCGACCGTCCGTGTCCATGCCGTACGCACAAGTGATGATGGAGCCCCTTGCGGTAAGGCATATTCCAGCAGAGCCTTCTTCATCAGGCTTCATACCACAACTCTTAGATAGGCTCTTTGGCAATTTCTGAATAAGAAAAACATATCAATTAATAAGTAGCCTCACACATTCTACACTATCAAAAGACAATACTTCATTTCTGCTGAGCATGAATTCTACTAATAAGTATATATGGATTCTACACTATTAGAAGTTCTTTGGATTCTACACGAAGCATATATATCATCGGACTCTACACAAAGTATATATATCATCGCACTCTACACTAAGTATAACAATAAAGCATATAAAATTCAGTAAGCATATAAGATTCACTAAGCATATATATCATCGGACTCTACACTAAGTATAAAAATAAAGCATATCATCAAATTACTCTAAAAACTACAGTAAATGCAACATACCATGATATGCCGATCAACCATGGTACTTGTCAGGCGGGTCACGAATGGCACCCCGACGAAGTCGGCACATGGCGGAATGATGTCCCATAGGTTGCACACCTCCTCCTCGCTCAACTTCATTCTCTGAGCTACGATGGCATCACCGAGTGTGTCGTCATCATCCTCATCATCCTCATAATCTTCTGCTTTGTTGACATAAATCACGGCCAACTTGGGTCTTTCAGCTCTGAAGGAGAAGCTGATCAACTCACCACCGGTGATACGCATGTGGGTGATGAAACAGACCCATCCATCTTCTCCCACCTGCGTCATCTTTCGTCCTTTCTCGATCTCCATAGTGTAGGGGGCCCCAGGAGCCTCAAAGGTCACAGAGTCTCCTGTCAGATTGTTGAATTCTGACCTCACATTGCATGGGACAATTTGTGTACAAAAAGCAAAATGATATATACACGATGCATTAATGCCAATAACACTAAAAAAATAGTAGTTACTAGTTTCATATAATTTATTACCACCGCATGAAGAAAACTAGACTCGAAGTACATGCCGAACAACGTGCCAGTTGCAAGGCTGCTGGCGCACCTTGACTTGCACCGTCGACACGGTGATAGTGGTGGTTGCGCCATTTCCCTGAAGCAATATGATTAAAGGATTAACGATCCAAAAAGTAAACATAAAGTTTTCATAGAGTTCACATGGCAAGCAAAATAACAACTAAAAAGTAATTATAAATTTCAGTCCAGGGGAACACTTTATCTATTCCCACATCCAAAAGTTGAACCAGCTTAGAATCTTCCAAAACACAATAAGTAACCATTCATTACACCTTTGGCATCAGATGCATATTAATTAAAACTATAAAAGGCAAACACCCCCCCCTTCGATCAGATACAACTCTCTGTCTATCTGTGCTTTCTTTTTCTGTAATTTACCAAAAATGGGCTCACTAATAGCATCATAACAACTTGGCAATTTGACCATCACCACATACAGATACTCTATTCAACCTGAAAGAGTATCGAATCAGGCATTGATTTTTCCATGAAACCACATAACAGTGAGGGCTTCTTGGTCATATATTTATATGCATCAACAAAGAAGCTAGTGGCAGCAACCAAGAATTAAAACCCTCAGCCGTTGCTGTCATATCAGAGCTAAAAAAATGCTCATGATTCTACGGTCGAGCACTATGGTTGTTCCAGCGAAGGTATGCCGTAGTTATAAGTACTACATCAATGATCCTAAATGCCGGAAACAATAGTCACGTATCGTGACAATGTGATGCGATGGGACGCTCTCGTCCTTGGCCGATCATGTTAGCTAGCTTAGCTGCTAGCTCCCGCCAGCACACCTTCTTCAGGATGAGCATGCCAGCCCTGGAAGATGCGGTTTGCCCGCTCAATTATGGACTGCGAAATCATGCCCTAGACGACACCAGGGCTCTAGGAGCATATCTCGAAAGCTCCCATGGCACCATTTCAGAAGGGGAGCCGATCCTATGACCACCATCGACAAACTTGAGCATGTGGAGGCGTTCACGAAACCACAGACGATGGATAATCATTCCCATTGCAGAAGCCTATCATCTACACGAAACAGCACACGGCAACCGATGCCGCCCGTGGCTCCTCTCTGGAAAAGGCACGACATGGACGCCCCCTCTCTAAACCCTAGAACAGTAGGCACCGCCACCACCACCACTGCTCCAGGGGCAGCAGCCATGAATTGAAACCCAAGTTTCAATTATATGTGCTAAAAGCCTCTACTTCTCTAGCTACTTCTCTCTACTCTCTCCTAAGTTTCAGTGAGCAACAAAAGTCCTCTACTACTCTCACCTAACCCCTCTCTCTACTCTCTCCCCAATAACGCGAGGAAACAAGCCTGGAATGCGTCACATCATAGTGCGGAGCCACCATGCAATCCCTAAATCCCAAAACATGGTGGCAAGCCACCGCGGCAAATCGATTGGAGCCTAGCTAGTGTGGCGCGCGCAGGGAGGAGGAGATCGAGGGGGACATACAGGGCTGGAGCGTTGGAGGAGGCGAGAGGCGACAACGCGTGGTGGCGGCGCACAGCACCGTCGACGGGGGTGAGGCGGCCGGGGACGAACCCTAACCGCGGCGTCGTCGTCGGGCGGAGGGGATCGATTGTGAGAGTGAGGGGGTGCGAGGGCGCTCGGGCCAGTTTTCTTTTGCTCTAGTAGTAGCGCCGCAGAGGCCGACGCTACTGCTAAGCCCACCAGCTATAGAGCCCGTTCAAAACAAACACTACAGCTAAGTTGGCCACTGTTTTTGCCCTGTGGCCCATGTAATAGTAGCACGGCCCAAGCAAACAAACGTTGTTGTTATATATTAGTAGTAGGGTGTTTTCTGCCCAGCGCTACTGGTAAATACTAGTAGCGTGGGGTCATAAACAGGCGCTACTGGTAAACTTCTACCTATAAGCATTTTCCTAGTAGTGGACGTCCGGACCACCTCTCTCATGAATGTCAAACAAGGGATTTAACAAGATGGCGTCATTCTGGCTGTGCAGAAAATGGTCCCTATTTTGCTGATCTCATCTACCCTTCTATATGTCACGTTGTCTAGTGTCAAAGGATTCAAGAAAACCATGGCTTCATCATTAGCAGGAAGTAACAGGCGCATGATGGTATGAAGCTCCACGAAGTTATTTTGGAACGGAGTCCTGATAGGATAATTCTCTTTTTGGTACGAAGTTCAGCAAGAGCCTTTCGAATATTGCTATTGGAAGGCCTTTGCTGAACTTCATACCAAAAAGCGAATTATCCTATCAGGACTCCGTTCCAAAATAATTTTAGAGAGCTTCATACCATTATGTGCCTGTTACTTCTAGCGAATTATGAAACCATGGATTTCTTCAATACTTTGACACAAGAGAACGTGCACATATAGGATGGTAGATGAGATCAGGAAAAATATGGAGGAACATATGAAGGAAATATGCCCTAGAGGCAATAATAAAGTTATTATTTATTTCCTCATATCATGATAAATGTTTATTATTATGCTAGAATTGTATTAACTGGAAACATGATACATGTGTGAATACATAGACAAACATAGTGTCACTAGTATGCCTCTACTTGAACTAGCTCATTGATCAAAGATGGTTATGTTTCCTAACCATAGGCATGTGTTGTCATTTGATTAATGGGATCACATCATTAGGAGAATGATGTGATTGACTTGACCCATTCCGTTAGCTTAGCACTTTATCGTTTAGTATGTTGCTATTGCTTTCTTCATGACTTATACAAAGTTCCTGCAACTATGAGATTGTGCAACTCCCGTTTACCGGAGGAACACTTTGTGTGCTACCAAACGTCGCAACGTAATTGGGTGATTATAAAGGTGCTCTACAGGTGTCTCCAAAGGTACATGTTGAGTTCGCATAATTCGAGATTAGGTTTTGTCACTCCGATTGTCGGAGAGGTATCTCTGGGCCCTCTCGGTAATACTCACCACCTAAGCCTAGCAAGCATTGTAACTAATGAGTTAGTTATGAGATGATGTATTACGGAACGAGTAAAGAGACTTGCCGGTAATGAGATTGAACTAGGTATTGGATACCGACGATCGAATCTCGGGCAAGTAACATACCGATGACAAAGGGAACAACGTATGTTGTTATGCGGTTTGACCGATAAAGATCTTCGTAGAATATGTGGGAACCAATATGAACATCCAGGTTCCGCTATTGGTTATTGACCGAGAATAGTTCTAGGTCATGTCTACATAGTTCTCGAACCCGTAGGGTCCACACGCTTAATGTTACGATGATAGTTTTATTATGAGTTTATAAGTTTTGATGTACCGAAGGTTGTTCGGAGTCCCGGATGTGATCACGGACATGACGAGGAGTCTCGAAATGGTCGAGACATAAAGATTGATACATTGGATGACTATATTCGGACACCGGAAGTGTTCCGGGTGTTTTTGGAGAAAAATCGGAGTACCGGAGGGTTACCGGACCCCCCCCCGGGAAGTAATGGGTCTTAATGGGCCCTAGTGGAGAGAGAGAGGGGCCGGCCAGGGTAAGAGGCGCGCCCCCTCCCCTTGAGTCCGAATAGGACAAGGAAGGGGGGGGGGGCGGCGCCCCCCTTGCCTTCCCCCTCTCCCACTCCTTCCTTCCCCCTCCTTCTTGGAATAGGAAAGGGAGGGGGCAAACCTACTTGGAGTAGGTTTCCCCCTCCTAGGACGCGCCTCCCCTTAGGCCGGCCCCCTCCTCCTCTCCCCCTTTATATACGGGGGAGGGGGGCACCCCATAGACACACAAGTTGATCTACGGATCGTTCCTCAGCCGTGTGCGGTGCCCCCCTCCACCATATTGCACCTCGGTCATATCGTCGCGGAGTTTAGGCGAAGCTCTGCGCTGGTAGAACATCATCATCGTCACCACGCCGTCGTGCTGACGGAACTCATCCCCGACACTTCGCTGGATTGAAGCTCGGGGGACGTCATCGAGCTGGACGTGTGCTGAACACGGAGGTGCCGTACGTTCGGTGCTTGGATCGGTCGATTCGTGAAGACGTACGACTACATCAACCGCGTTGTCATAACGCTTCCGCTTAACGGTCTACGAGGATACGTAGACAACACTCTCCCCTCTCGTTGCTATGCCATCACCATGATCTTGCGTGTGCGCAGGAATTTTTTTAAATTACTACGTTCCCCAACAGTGGCATCCGAGCCTAGGTTTTATGTGTTGATGTTATATGCACGAGTAGAACACAAGTGAGTTGTGGGCGATACAAGTCATACTGCTTACCAGCATGTCATACTTTGGTTCGGCAGTATTGTTGGATGAAGCGGCCCGGACCGACACTACGCGTACGCTTACGCGAGACTGGTTCTACCGACGTGCTTTGCACACAGGTGGCTGGCGGGTGTTAGTTTCTCCAACTGTAGCTGAATCGAGTGTGGCTACGCCCGGTCCTTGCGAAGGTTAAAATAGCACTAACTTGACGAACTATCGTTGTGGTTTTGATGCGTAGGTAAGAACGGTTCTTGCTCAGCCCGTAGCAGCCACGTAAAACTTGCAACAACAAAGTAGAGGACGTCTAACTTGTTTTTGCAGGGCATGTTGTGATGTGATATGGTCAAGACGTCATGAGATATAAGTTGTTGTATGAGATAATCATGTTTTGTTGAAGTTATCGGCAACTGGCAGAAGCTCTATGGTTGTCTCTTTATTGCATAAGATGCAAGTGCCAAATAATTGCTTTACTTTATCGCTATGCGATATCAATAGTTGCAAGAGCAATAGTTGGCGAGACGACCATGTGACAACACATTGATATAGATCAAGATGATGAAGATCATGGTGTCGTGCCGGTGACGATAGAGATCATGACAGTACTTTGGAGATGGAGATCAAAGGCGCAAGATGATCATGGCAATATCATGTCACATATTTTGATTGCATATGATGTTTATCTATTATACATCTTATTCTGTTTTGTTTGACGGTAGCATTATAAGATGATCTCTCACTAATTATCAAGAAGTGTTCTCCCCTAGTATGCACCGTTGCCAAAGTTCGTCGTGCCCAGACACCACGTGATGATCGGGTGTGATAAGCTCTACGTCCATCTACAACGGGTGCAAGCCAGTTTTGCACACGCGGAATACTCAGGTTAAACTTGACGAGCCTAGCATATGCAGATATGGCCTCGGAACACGGAGACCGAAAGGTCGAGCGTGAATCATATAATAGATATGATCAACATAATGATGTTCACCATTGAAAGCTACTCCATTTCACGTGATGATCGGTTATGGTTTAGTTGATTTGGATCACGTGATCACTTAGAGGATTAGAGGGATGTCTTTCTAAGTGGGAGTTCTTAAGTAATATGATTAATTGAACTTAAATTTATCATGAACTTAGTCCTGGTAGTATTTTGCAAATTATGTTGTAGATCAATAGCTTGCGTTGTTGCTCTCATATGTTTATTTTGATATGTTCCTAGAGAAAATTGTGTTGAAAAATGTTAGTAGCAATGATGCGGATTGGATCCGTGATCTGAGGTTTATCCTCATTGCTGCGTAGAAGAATTATATCCTTGATGCACCGCTAGGTGACAAACCTATTGCAGGAGCAGATGCAGACGTTATGAACGTTTGGCTAGCTCAATATGATGACTACTTGATAGTTTAGTGCACCATGCTTAACGGCTTAGAATCGGGACTTCAAAGACGTTTTGAACGTCATGGACCATATGAGATGTTCCAGGAGTTGAAGTTAGTATTTCAAGCAAATACCCGAGTTGAGAGATATGAAGTCTCCAACAAGTTCTATGGCTAAAAGATGGAGGAGAATCGCTCAACTAGTGAGCATGTGCTCAGATTGTCTGGGTACTTCAATCGCTTGAATCAAGTGGGAGTTAATCTTCCAGATAAGATAGTGATTGACAGAATTCTCTAGTCACCATCACTAAGTTACTAGAACTTCGTGATGAACTATAGTATGCAAGGGATGACGAAAACAATTCCCAAGCTCTTCGCGATGCAAAAATCGGCGAAGGTAGAAATCAAAGAAAAACATCAAAGTGTTGATGGTGTACAAGATCACTAGTTTCAAGAAAAAGGGCAAAGGGAAGAAGGGGAACTTCAAGAAGAACAGCAAGCAAGTTGTTGCTCAAGTGAAGAAGCCCAAGTCTGGACCTAAGCCTAAGACTAAGTGATTCTACTGCAAAGGGACTGGTCACTGGAAGTGGAACTACCCCAAGTATTTGGCGGATAAGAAGGATGGCAAAGTGAACATAGGTATATTTGATATACATGCTATTGATGTGTACTTTACTAGTGTTTATAGCAACCCCTTGGTATTTGATACTAGTTCAGTCGCTAAGAGTAGTAACTCGAAACGGGAGTTGCAGAATAAACAGAAAATAGTAAAAAGGCGAGGTGACGATGTGTGTTGGAAGTAGTTCCAAGATTGATATGATCATCATCGCACACTCCCTATACTTTCGGGATTAGTGTTGAAACTAAATAAGTGTTATTTGGTGTTTGTGTTGAGCATGAATATGATTTGATCATGTTTATTGCAATACGGTTATTCATTTAAGTAAGAGAATAAATTGTTGTTCTATTTAGATGAATAAAACCTTATATGGTCATACACCCAATGAAAATAGTTGGTTGGATCTCGATCGTAGTGATACACATATTCATAATATTGATGCCAAAAGATGCAAAGTTAATAATGATAGTACAACTTATTTGTGGCACTGCCGTTTGGGTCATATCGGTGTAAAGCGCATGAAGAAACTCCATGCTGATGGGTTTTTGGAATCACTTGATTATGAATCATTTGATGCTTGCGAACCGTGCCTTTTGGGCAAGATGACTGAAACTCCGTTGTTCGGAACAATGGAACGAGATACTGACTTGTTGGAAATAATACAATCCGATGTATGCGGTCCAATGAGTATTGATGCTCGTGGTAGGTATCGTTATTGTCTGACCTTCACAAGATGATTTGAGCAGATATGAGTATATCTACTTAATGAAGCACAAGTCTGAAACATTTGAAAAGTTCAAAGAATTTCAGAGTGAAGCGGAGAATCATCGTAACAAGAAAATAAAGTTTCTGTGATTTGATCGCAGAGACAAATATTTGAGTTACGAGTTTGGTCTTCAATTAAAACAATGTGGAATAGTTTCACAAACTCACGCCACCTGGAACACCACAATGTAATGGTGTGTCTGAATGTCGTAATCGTACTTTACTAGATATGGTGCGATCTATGATGTCTCTTATCAGTTTACCACTATTGTTTTGGGGTTATGCATTAGAGACAGCTGCATTCACGTTTAATAGGGCACCATCTAAATCCGTTGAGACGACACCGCATGAACTATGGTTTAGCAGTAAACCTAAGCTGTCGTTTCTTAAAGTTTGGAGTTGCGATGCTTATATGAAAAAGTTTTTCAACCTGATAAGCTCGAACCCAAATCGGAGAAGTGCGTCTTCATAGAATACCCAAAGGAAACTGTTGGGTACTCCTTCTATCACAGATCCAAAGACAAAAATCTTTGTTGCTAAGAATGGATCCTTTCTAGAGAAGGAGTTTCTCTCGAAAGAAGTGAGTGGGAGGAAAGTAGAACTTGATGAGGTAACTGTACCTGCTCCCTTATTTGAAAGTAGTTCATCACAGAAATCTGTTCCTGTGACTACTACACCAATTAGTGAGGAAGTTAATGATGATGATCATGAAACTTTAGATTAAGTTACTACAGAACCTCGTAGCTCTTCCAGAGTAAGATCCGCACCAGAGTGGTACGGTAATCCTGTTCTGGAAGTCATATTACTAGACCATTATGAACCTACGAACTATGAGGAAGCGATGATGAGCCCAGATTCCACGAAATGGCTTGAGGCCATAAAATCTGAGATATGATCCATGTATGAGAACAAAGTATGGACTTTGATTGACTTGCTCGATGATCAGCAAGCCATGTTAAATAAATGGATCTTCAAGAGGAAGACGGACACTGATAGTAGTGTTACTATCTACTAAGCTCGACTTATTGCGAAAGGTTTTCAACAAGTTCAAGGTGTTGAATACGATGAGATTTTCTCACTCGTATCGAAGGTTAAGTCCGTCTGAATCATGTGAGCAATTGCCACATTTTATGAAATCTGGCAAATGGATGTCAAAACTGCATTCCTTAATGGATTTATTAAAGAAGAGTTGTATATGATGCAACCAAAAAGTTTTTGTCAATCCCAAAGATGCTAACAAAGTGTGCAAGCTCCAGCGATCCATCTATGGACTGGTGCAAGCATTTCGGAGTTGGAATATACGCTTTGATGAGTTGATCAAAGCATATGGTTTTATACAGACTTTTGAAGAAGCATGTATTTACAAGAAAGTGAGTGGGAGCACTACAGCATTTCTGATAAGTATATGTGAATGAAATATTGTTGATCAGAAATAATGTAGAATTTTTCTAGAAAGCATAAAGGAGTGTTTGAAAGGAGTTTTTCAAAGAAAGACCTTGGTGAAGCTGCTTACACATTGAGCATCAAGATCTATAGAGATAGATTAAGACGCTTGATAAGTTTTCTCAATGAGTACATACCTTGACAAGATTTTGAAGTAGTTCAAAATGGAACAGTCAAAGAAAGAGTTCTTGCCTGTGTTGCAAGGTGTGAAGTTGAGTAAGACTCAAAACCCGACCATGGCAGAAAATAGAAAAGAATGAACAGTCATTCCCTATGCCTCGGTCATAGGTTCTATAAAGTATGCTATGCTGTGTACTAGACCTATTGTATACCTTGCTCTGAGTTTTGCAAAGGAATACAATTTTGATCTAAAAGTAGATCACTAGAACAGCGGTCAAGAATATCCTTAGTGAGGACTAAGGAAATGTTTCTCGATTATGGAGGTGATAAAAGAGCCAGTCGTAAAAAGTTACAACGATGCAAGCTTTTACACCAATCCGGATACATATTGAAAGTGGGAGCAATTAGCTAGAGTAGCTCCGTGCAGAGCATTGTGGACATAGAATATTTGCAAAATACATACGGCTCTGAATGTGACAGACCCGTTGACTAAACTTCTCTCATGAGCAAAACATGATCATACCTTAGTAAACCCTTTGGGCGTTGATCACATGACGATGTGAACTATGGGTATTAATCACATACAGATGTGAATATTGGTGTTAAATCACATGGTGATGTGAACTAGATTCTTGACTCTAGTGCAAGTGGGAGACTGAAGGAAATATGCCCTAGAGGCAATAATAAAGTTATTATTTATTTCCTCATATCATGATAAATGTTTATTATTCATGCTAGAATTGTATTAACCGGAAACATGATACATGTGTGAATACATAGACAAACATAGTGTCACTAGTATGCCTCTACTTGAACTAGCTCATTGATCAAAGATGGTTATGTTTCCTAACATAGGCATGTGTTGTCATTTGATTAATGGGATCACATCATTAGGAGAATGATGTGATTGACTTGACCCATTCCGTTAGCTTAGCACTTGATCGTTTAGTATGTTGCTGTTGCTTTCTTCATGACTTATACAAAGTTCCTGCAACTATGAGATTTTGCAACTCGCGTTTACCGGAGGAACACTTTGTGTGCTACCAAACGTCACAACGTAATTGGATGATTATAAAGGTGCTCTACAGGTGTCTCCAAAGGTACATGTTGAGTTGGCATAATTCGAGATTAGGTTTTGTCACTCCGATTGCTGGAGAGGTATCTCTGGGCCCTCTCGGTAATACTCATCACCTAAGCCTTGCAAGCATTGTAACTAATGAGTTAGTTATGAGATGATGTATTACGTAATGAGTAAAGAGACTTGCCGGTAACGAGATTGAACTAGGTATTGGATACCGACGATCGAATCTCGGGCAAGTAACATACCGATGACAAAGGGAACAACGTATGTTGTTATGCGGTTTGACCGATAAAGATCTTCGTAGAATATGTGGGAACCAATATGAACATCCAGGTTCCGCTATTGGTTATTGATCGAGAATAGTTCTAGGTCATGTCTACATAGTTCTCGAACCCGTAGGGTCCGCACGCTTAACGTTATGATGACAGTTTTATTATGAGTTTATAAGTTTTGACGTACCGAAGGTTGTTCGGAGTCCCGGATGTGATCACGGACATGACGAGGAGTCTCGAAATGGTCGAGACATAAAGATTGATATATTGGATGACTATATTCGGACACCGGAAGTATTCCGGGTGTTTTCGGAGAAAAACCGGAGTACCGGAGGGTTACCGGAACCCCCCCGGGAAGTAATGGGCCTTGATGGGCCCTAGTGGAGAGATAGAGGGGACGGCCAGGGCAAGAGGCGCGCCCCCTCCCCTTGAGTCCGAATAGGACAAGGAAGGGGGGGGGGGGGCGCGGCGCCCCCCTTGCCTTCCCCCTCTCCCACTCCTTCCTTCCCCCTCCTTCTTGGAATAGGAAAGGGAGGGGGCAAACCTACTTGGAGTAGGTTTCCCCCTCCTAGGACGCGCCTCCCCTTAGGCCGGCCCCCTCTTCCTCTCCCCCTTTATATACGGGGGAGGGGGGCACCCCATAGACACATAAGTTGATCTACAGATCGTTCCTTAGCCAT
>NC_041383.1:782340310-782359718 GCF_002162155.2 Triticum dicoccoides
TTAGGAGAAGCTCTGTGCCGGTAGAACATCATCATCGTCACCACGCCGTCGTGCTGACGGAACTCATCCCCGACACTTCGCTGGATTGAAGCCCGGGGGACGTCATCGAGCTAGACGTGTGCTGAACACGGAGGTGCCGTACGTTCGGTGCTTGGATCAGTCGATTCGTGAAGACGTACGAATACATCAACCGCGTTGTCATAACGCTTCCGCTTAACGGTCTATGAGGGTACGTATACAACACTCTCCCCTCTCGTTGCTATGCCATCACCATGATCTTGCGTGTGCGTAGGAAATTTTTGAAATTACTACGTTCCCCAACAACTTAATTATGCACATCCATAATGGGGACATTCTTGATAAATCTCTTATAAATCTCGAGAGAGTTTCTCGGATAGGGGCGGGAGGGGGTAGGAGATCGACAATGTTTTTTTCTATGGTTTGGGTGTCCTCGAGAGTTGGTCGAGCGAGAGGGGGTTGATCGACGTCCCCCTCTCGACCCCTCGGCGATCCTCAACCTCGACCCCTCGACCCCTTGACGACCCTCGACCCTCGTCCCCTCAGTGACCCTCGACCCTCTACCCAAGTTCCCGACCCTCGACTGCTCAGCGATCCTCGACACCCATGTTCCCGATAAAAAATAAGAAGAGGAAGAAGAAGAAAAAAGAGAGGAGAAGAAGAAGAAGAAAAAATAGAAGAAAAAAAGAGGAGAAGAAGAATTTTATTTTTTCTTCTTCTCCTCTATTCCTTCTTCTTCTCCTCTTTTTCTTCTTCTTCTTCCTCTTCTTATTGTTCTTCTTCTCTTCTTCCTCTCCCCTTCTTCTCCTTCCGACATCTCGGCGACCCACGACCCTCTACCCTAGTTCCCGACCCTCGACCCTCGACCCCTTGATGACCCTCGACCCTCGACCCCTCATCGACCCTCGACCTCGACCCTAGTTCCCAACCCTCGACCGCTCGGCGATCCTCGACACCCTCGTTCCCGATAAAAAATAAGAAGAGGAAGAAGAAGAAAAAAAAGAGGAGAAGAAGAAGAAGAAGAAAAAAAAAGAAAAAAAAGAGGAGAAGCAAAAAGAATAGGAAGATTTTTTTTCTTTCTATTTTTTCTTCTCCTTTTTTTTCTTCTTCCATGTTTTTCTTCTTCTCCTCTATTCCTTCTTCTTCTCCTCATTTTTTTTCTTCTTCTTCCTCTTCTTATTTTTTTCTGCTCTTCCTCCTCTCCTCTTCTTCTCGTTCTTCTTCTCCTTCTTCTTCTCCTTCTTCCTCGAACAAACTTAATATGAGTTTTAACATAGGGCATTCATCGAGGAAGATCATCATGAACAAAAATATCACACTAATTTCTATGAAAAAAAATTCTACAAACATCATATCTCGTCTCCACAAAACATCTAATACATCTCATCTCATGTCATTTCATCCAAAAAAATTCTTTGCATATTCTTTGCATATGTACATACATACATTTACTTTTTTTTTCTTAAATGTAACATATATGAACATTTTATTAAATGAGCATATGAACAATTTCTTAAATGAACATTTTCATAGTCTACAATCTTAACCAAAAAAATGCAAAAAAGAGTATTATACAACATATACAGAGAACATACATACATACATCGTAACAAAAAAAAAAGAAAAATAGGCCGCCGGTGGTCGGCGACGGCGAGGTCGGGGACGGCGACGATGGTTGGCGGCGGCGCTTACGGGTGGCGTGCGGGGACGGTGATTATAAGGAAAGGGGAGGAGGCAGTGGCTCACAACATGGTCGTAGGGAATGGCAGCAGGCTCAGGGCGGGCTCGAGGTCGCCGGCCGGAATCGGTGCAACGGTAGGTGAATGACGTTGGGGATGAAGGGGACGCGGGCGCCGGCATGGTGCTTCCCCGCGGCGACGGCAACGGCGGGGGCGAGCCTCGGTGACGACTGGCACGGGCGACGGCGACGGCGACGGCGGGAGCACCGGGCGGCGTCGGGGTATCCTGGTGGCGTCGATTTCGTCGACGTCATCGGGGGGCAAATGCGAGATGAGAACTGAAAAATCGTAAGTGTTGCCTTATATACCCAGAGCATTGGTACCGGTTCGTGGCACCAACCGGGACCAATGCCCCCCTTTAGTCCCGGTTGGTGCCACCAACCGGGACCAAAGGTCTCTTTTCAGCAGCCCAAAGGGCGGGAAAAGGAGACCTTTGGTCCCGGTTGGTGCCGCCAACCGGGACCAAAGGTCTCTTTTCAGCAACCCAAAGGGCGGGAAAAGGAGACCTTTGGTCCCGGTTGGTGGCACCAACCGAGACTAGAGGGGGGCATTGGTCCTATTTGGTGCCACGAACCGGTACCTGCAATGCACCCATTTCTTCCCGGTTGGTGCTACCAACCAGGAACAAAGGCCTTCTGCTGGCGCGGTGCGGTGGGATGTTTAGTCCCACCTCGCTAGCTGAGAGAACTCGAGAGTGGTTTATAAGCGCTGTTGTGCCCACCCTCTCGAGCTCCTCTCCAATGCAGGCTTACGGGCCTAATCTGACACTGCTATGCATGTGGGCCTACTGGGCCTTTTGCGGTCCTGAATCCTGGCCCATGGTTGGATTTCTACTCGCATTCAAGCCGTGGTAGTCCAGTAGGTGGCATTTTAAAAAAATCTAGTTTTTTGTTTTGTTTTTTGCATTATGTATTTTCTTTTATTTTTTGCTTTATTTTTTTATTCTTTTTGTTTTTAGGTCACAAAAATTATGAACTTTATGTTAGTACCATTAGTTTTCAAATTTGAATAGTTTAAATTTGAATTCTTTGAAATTTGTGTGAATCACTAGATTGTGATTAACTTTACTATAAAAAATTTGGAGTCATTCTTTTTCCTGCTATTTAATATAACTATGTTTTATCATTATATTCATAAACATATTTTGTTATTTAATTTCTAACAAAAACATCTTTGTGATAATTCTTTTTGCTATCAAAATTTCTAAAAAAATTCTGTATGAAAATTCTTTTTGCTTTTAATGTTTTGAATAGAAAATACTTTGATAATTTTAGTTGCTATTAAAGTTAGTCTATGTACCCCGCCTCCTAACAGATTGACTCAGATCTATTGTTGTCATTCCGTATTGTGGGTCTACCTGTACCCTGCCTCCTAGAAGATTCACTCACTTGCACTTAAACAAAGGGACCTTAAAACAAAGGGACCTTAAACAAAGGGACCTTAAAACCATAATATGTGTCCTTTCCCCTCTTGGTTGCTGCATCAAAGCGGACACCACTATTTTGGTTGGTGCTCTTTTGATCTCGGGCGATCGTGTAAAATGTATTCCCTTTTATCTCGTACCGTTTGTAAGTCATTATAGTCGAAGATGGTTCCCTGGCCAACGAGTACAACTCATCAGAAATAGTGTTGTCACCCCTGAGACATGTTTGCAACCAATTGCCGAAAGTCCTAATGTGTTCACATGTAATCCAGTCATCACACTGGTCCGGGTGTTTGGAGCGCAAAATGTTCTTGTGTTCATCGACATATGGGGTCACCAAGGTAGAATTCTATAGAACTGTGTAGTGTGCTTGATACCAAGAATGCCCGTCCCTACATATTATTGAGTCCCCTCATAGCGTGCCTTTTCCACTCTGTCTCCCCTCATACCGCGATTGAGGGAGACCAATCTTCTTACGGTCAGGAATGAAGTCAACACAAAAGCCAATAACATCCTCTATTTGATGGCCCATGGAGATGCTTCCTTCTGGCCTAGCGAGGTTACGGACATAGTTCTTTAGGACTCCTATGAGCCTCTCAAAGGGGAACATATTGTGTAGAAATACAGGGCCCAGAATGACAATCTCATCGACTAGATGAACTAGGACGTGTGTCATGATATTGAAGAAGGATGATGGGAACACCAGCTCGAAACTGACAAGACATTGCGCCATATCACTACTTAACCTTGGTAGGATTTCTGGATCGATCACCTTCTGAGAGATTGCATTGAGGAATGCGCATAGCTTCACGATGGCTAATCGAACATTTTCCGGTAGAAGCCCCCTCAATGCAATCGGAAGCAGTTGCATCATAATCACGTGGCAGTCATCATACTTTTGGTTCTGGAACTTTTTCTCTGGCATATTTATTATTCCCTTTATATTCGACAAGAAGCCAAACGGGACGTTCATACTAAGCAGACATTCAAAGAAGATTTCCTTCTCTTCTTTGGTAAGAGCGTAGCTGGCAGGACCTTCATACTGTTTTGGAGGCATGCCGTCTTTTTCATGCAAATGTCGCAGGTCCTCCCGTGCCTCCGGTGTATCTTTTATCTTCCCATACACGCCCAAGAAGCCTAGCAGGTTCACACAAAGGTTCTTCATCACATGCATCCCATCGATTGAAGAGCGGACCTCTAGGTCTTTCCAGTAGGGTAGGTCCTAAAATATAGATTTCTTCTTCTACATGGGTGCGCGTCCCTCCGCGTCCCACATGGGTACGCATGGCGGGCTTCTTCCGGTGATCTGCCTCGCCTTTGAAATGCTTGCCTTTCTTTCGACATTGATGCTTGGTCGGAAGAAATCGATGATGCCCAAGGTACACATTCTTCAAGCATTTGTCCAGGTATATACTTTCGGTGTCATCTAAATAGTGCATGCATGCGTGGTATCCCTTGTTTGTCTGTCCTGAAAGGTTACTAAGAGCAGGCCAATCATTGATGGTTACAAACAGCAACGCATACAGGTCAAATTCCTCCTGTTTGTGCTCATCCCACACACGTACACCATTTCCATTCCACAGTTGTAAAAGTTCTTCAACTAATGGCCTTAGGTACACATCAATGTCATTTCCGGGTTGCTTAGGGCCTTGGATGAGAACTGGCATCATAATGAACTTCCGCTTCATGCACAGCCAAGGAGGAAGGTTATATATAGAGAGAGTCACGGGCCAGGTGCTGTGATTGCTGCTCTGCTCCCCAAAAGGATTAATGTCGTCTGCGCTTAAACCAAATCATACGTTCCTTGCATCACCTGCAAACTCCTCTCAATACTTTCTCTCAGTTTTTCTGCACCGCGACCCGTCAGCGGGTGCTCTAAACTTGTTATCTTTCTTACCGTCCTCTCTGTGTCATCGCATCAACTTGCCATGCTCTTTGTTTCTGAACAGGCGTTTCAACCGTGGTATTATAGGAGCATACCACATCACCTTGGCAGGAACCCTCTTCCCGGGGCGCTCGCCATCAACATCACCAGGGTCATCTCGTCTTATCTTATACCGCAATGCACCACATACCGGGCATGCATTCAAATCTTTGTATGCACCGCGGTAGAGGATGAAGTCTTTAGGGCATGCATGTATCTTCTGCACCTCCAACCCTAGAGGGCATACGACCATTTTTTATGCGTACTTACTGTTGGGCAATTCGGTATCCTTTGGAAGCTTCTTCTTCAATTTTTTCAGTAGCTTCTCAAATCCTTTGTCAGGCACGCCATTCTCTGCCGTCTACTTCCGCAATTCCAGTATGGTACCGAGCTTTGTGTTGCCATCTTCGGAATTGGGGTACAACCTTTTTTTGTGATCCTCTAACATGCGATCGAACTTCAGCTTCTCCTTTTGACTTTTGCACTGTCTCTTTGCATCAATAATGACCCGGCGAAGATCATCATCGGGCACATCGTTTGGTTCCTCTTGATCTTCAGCTTCCCTGTTGTAGCATCTTCAGCTTCCCCCGTTGCAGTGTCACCGTATTCAGGGGGCACATAGTTGTCATCATCTTCTTCTTCTTCGCTGTCTTCCATCATAACCCCTCTTTCTCTGTGCTTGGTCCAAACATTATAGTGTGGCATGAAACCCTTATAAAGAAGGTCGGTGTGAAGGCTTTTCGAGTTAGTGTAAGACCTCGTATTCCCACATATAGGGCATGTACAACACATAAAACTATTCTGCTTGTTTGCATCAGCCACTGCGAGGAAATTATTTGCGCCCTTAATGTACTCAGAGGTGTGTCTGTTATCGTACATCCATTGTCGGTTGATCTCTGCTTACATCATGAATAGATAAGTGAACAAATTAATAGAAGTTCATCATCACATTAAACCCAAAGTACATACATAGTTCTCATTAAACAACATATAGCTCTCTAGAGCATCTAATTAAACCATATATTGAAACTATGTAAAAGATTTCAATGCAACAAGAAATGCGATCATAACCGCAACCAAGGTAACAATTGATTCAATGGCAAAATGATACCAAGGCTCAGTATGAATGTCATATTTTCTAATCTTTCTAATCTTCAAGCTCATTGCATCCATCTTGATCTTGTGATCATCGACGACATCCGCAACATGCAACTCCAATATCATCTTCTCCTCCTCAATTTTTTTAGTTTTTCCTTCAATTAATTGTTTTCTTCTTCAACTAAATTTAACCTCTCTACAATAGGGTCGGTTGGAATTTCCGGTTCAAATACCTTCTAGATAAAAAATATGTATACCACATCTGAATCATAGACAGGACGAGGGCTGAAGGAGGCGGATACCAAAACCATCACACTATATAATAACAAACAATAATAAGTAAGAAAACTACATAAGTATCTATCTAAATCATACAAGTAAGAACTTTTTTCTTTTAGAAAGAAGATAAGATCAAGAGGCTCACCACTGTGGTGCAGGTGACGAGATCAGCGCGGGTGATCAACGGCGGTGAGGACGGGGACGGGACAGGACTGACCGCCAAACCTATAAAAATCTCGAGGAAAATGGAGGTTGGACAAGGAGCTTCGAGGGGAGACGGCTTAAGTGTGGCTCAGGCATTTCATTGAAGTACTCATGTGCATAGGAGGTGAGCTAGAGCACCACAAAGTTCTCCAACAGCCGAACAGAAACACAGAGCAGTGGAGTGCTCTGCTCGCGGGCGAGCGAGTATATATAGGCATCTCATTGGTCCCTGTTCGTGGCTGGAACCGGGACTAACGGACACCCTTTGGTGCCGGTTGCAGTCACGAACCGGGACTAAAGGACACCCTTTGGTCCCGGTTCGTATCTGGAACCGGGACCAAAGGGGCCAGACGAATCGGGACCAATGCCCCCACGATGCTCGGCCTGCCCCTTGGCCTAACGAACTGGGACCTATGTCCCATGGGTCCCGGTCCGTGACTGAACCGGAACTAATGGGCTGGCCCGTCCTATAAACCAAAACCCTATTTTCCACTAGTGATCTGTTTCATAACAAAAAAAGTGATCTTCAGAACATTTTTTTAGGTATAACCAGTTTTTTTTCATCATAAACGACCTACACAAAAAGCACCACAAACGTCGTGCGTGAAGAAGTCCAAGCACCATAGATGCAATGCACCCAAGGTATCCACAGGTTTGGCACTTGGAACGCCGTGTTCAGATTACAGGCTCCGATATGCAGCTTGGGCGAGATAGGGTGGTTGTGGTTATTAGGGTTTGTCGTGACAATCACATGAATTTGTCTGACAATGTATGTATAGAACCAACCTCCCTTTTTATAGACGTCTTATGGGGTTTCAAGGCACAACAAGATGTTGTTGCCGAAGCCTAGCTAGCTCTCTCTGACGTGTATGGATGGAGGTAGACGAAGGAACAAGAGATAGTTTTCTAGCGACCAACGCCCCGGCGCTCAAACGCCCCTTTTTTCTCTTGATTAACCCACGCACTCTAGGCAGCAGTACAAGGAGGTTTAAATCAGGCGCACTCACGCACGGGCGCTGCCCACTCCTACTCAGCCGGATGCAAGATCTGCATGCCCGGCCGCATGCGCCCACGACGCGCTCACCGCGGCCGTTTCCGATGCATCGCTAACCACCTAGCTAGCTCACATGACTGATGGCTGTAGACTCACGTACCACCACACCATGCACATGCGCACACACGCACGCACACACACACGCTACACACATACACGCACACGCCATGCTGCTACGTCTCGCACATCCAGACCGTCCCGCGCGCCATCGACACGCCCGACGAACCCGACGAGCCCGACAGCACGAGTGCGTCTCGCACGTCCCGCGCGCATCCGGCGCGCCCGACGAGCACGACCACACCACACGCCGTGGCTTATTCCAACAAACACCCCCTAAGCCACTGCCTAAAGGAGTCTGTCATCGTCGATGTTGGCGCTGGCCAAAAGAGCCTGCTCCGCCGCCAGTCCTTTCGCAGCTGCGGTCACTCGCGTCGGAAGTGCCCGTGCTTCCCGCACTTGTAGCAGCGCATGCGCCTGTTGCCGCCGCTCCCTGACGCAACGCTGCGCCCGTCATCGTCGTCTCGTGCTCCGTCTTGCTGCCGCTCCCGCGCCCGCCACTGTGCTGCCGTGAGCAGGAGTTGTCCGTCCGCCCGCTCGCCGCTGTCCTGCCGTCGACGCCGAACTCGCTCATCGAACGCGCGCAGCCGCCCGGGCGCTTCATCGAACGCCATCGCCATCACGTCGTGGAACTGCTCGATGCCGGCGACGACGGGGAAGAGCCAATCCGGCACCGTATCCAACAGCTTCTTGAGGAGCGCCACGTCGCCCAGCATCTCCCCGAGGTTGGCGTACCTCGCCGCCATCGCCGTTAGCCTCCCACCATACACGTCGAGCTCCTCGCCGTCCGCCATCTTCAGGCGGTCGAATTCGCCGCGCAGGGTCACCAGCCTCGCCATGTTCACCCGATCGGCGCCGGCGAACCTCACCTTCTGGGAGTCCCATACCTCCCAGGCGGTGAGCTTGGTCGACACCTGCAGTAGCACATCCTCCGACAACGCCCCGAGAAGTAACGCACGTGCCATCTGGTCCTTCCGCGCGTTCAACGCCGCGTTGTCCGGCGCCACCACCTCCCATACGGTGTGGACGTCGAGGATCGCTTGCGCCTTGATGGCCCAGACCGTGTAGTTGTCCCCGGTCAGCATCGGCATCGCCATTGTTGCCGATCCGCCCGCGCCGCCGCCGTGTGGGACGAGCGCCATGGTCGCCGGTGATCGCCCGAACCGAAGCTCTGTATACCAATTGTTGTTGCCGAAGCCTACCTAGCTCTCTCTGACGTGTATGGATAGAGGTAGACAAAGGAACAAGTGATAGTTTTCTGGTGACCAACACCCTAGCGACCAACGCCCCGGCGCTCAAACACTAGTAGAAAAAGGACCTATTGTCCTGGTTCGTGAGGGCCATTTGTCCCAGTTTTTGAACCGGGACTAAAGTGTCAGTACTAATGCCCTAAACCTTTAGTCCCGGTTCTTGCATAAACCGGGACAGATGGGCCTCCACGTAGCCGGTGCGCCGAGTCCAGGCAGGAGGGCCTTTGGTCCCGGTTGGTGGCACCAACCGGGACCAAAAGGCATCTACGCGTCAGCATTTCAGGGCTTGGTTTTTTTTTTGAAGGGGGGGGGTTGGGGGTTTTGGGGGGTTAACTTAGGTGTTTCATATATTGTGTTAGCTAGCTAATTAATAGAGAGAAGTGTCCTCTCTTATGTCTGTGCTTGGTCGACGCTACGTACTGTACATAGACAGGCCCTCGGCACGCTAGCTAGTAAGAAAATGAAGGAAACCATTAAGTACATAAGTTCGTCATGCATACCGAGAGAAGTGATCGATCGACCTCTCCTTCTCCGAGAGATTGGTCGAACAACAAGTTTTCGTATTATCTATCCGACGCTACTGGCTACATACATATACAATAAGTAAGATCTCTTACAATCCCCTAGCATTTGAAATCAACTTCCACATGGTATTCTCCTGCTTTATTGATGACGTGGTCAAGACACTAGTAGAAAAGGGGGCAAAGGTCCAGGCCAGGTCAGCCCATTAGTCCCGGTTCAGTCCAGAACCGGGACCCATGGGGGCATTGGACCCGGTTCGTGAGCCCCGGGGGCCGGCCGGGCCACGTGGGCCATTGGTCCCGGTTCGCCTGGATCTTTTGGTCTCGGTTGGTGGGACGAACCGGGACCAATGGGCCTCGCTCCTGGTCCACCACCATTGGTCCCGGTTGGTGGCTTGAACCGGGACCAAAGGTTGCCCTATAGTCCCGATTCATGCAACCAACCGGGACCAATGAGGTGCCTATATATACCCCCTCGCTTAAGAGCAGAGCACACTGCTCTATTTTTTCTGGCCGCCGAGGGGGAGAGGGCTTGGTGGTGCTCTAGCTCACCTCCTATGCACACAAGGTGTTCGATGGAATGCCCGAGCCACACTACTTAAGCTTTCTCCTCTCCAAGATCGACCTCCAAGCTCCATTTTCCTCAATATTTGTCTAGGTTTAGCGGTCCGTCACGCCCCGTCCCCGTCTTCACCGCCGTCGATCACTCGCACCGATCTCATCGCCGGCACCACCGTGGTGAGCCTCTTGTTCTTATCTTCTTTCTGAAAGGAAAAATATTCTTACTTGTATGTTTAGATAGATACTTGTATTATTTTCTTACTTTTATTATTGCATCTTATATAGTGCGATGGTTTTGGTATCCGCCCCCGTTGGCCCTCGTCCTGTCTATGATTCGGGTGTGGTATATATTATCTTTTCATAACTATTGGTTCATTTATTGTTTATGACAATTATGCCGACCAACGTGACGTAGATTTTATTTATCTAGGAGGTTGTTGAACCGGAAATTCCAATCGACCCTATTGTCGAGAGGTTAAATTTAGTTGAAGAAGAAAACAATTTCTTGAAGGAAAAAATAAGAAAACTTGAGTAGGAGAAGATGATATTGGAGTTGCATGTTGCGGATGTCGTCGATGATCACAAGATCAAGATGGATGCAATGCGCTTGAAGATTAGAAAGATTAGAAAATATGTCATTCATACCGAGGCGTGGTATCATTATATCGTTGGATCAGTTGTTACCTTGGTTGCGATTATGATCGCATTTGTTATCGCATTGAAATGTTTTACATAGTTTCAATGTATGGTTTAATTAATTCAGATGCTTTGCAGAGCTTTATGTTGTTAGATGAGAACTATGTATGTACTTTGGTTTTAATGTGATGATGAACTTCTATTAATTTGGTCACTTAATTATCTATTCATGATGTTCTATAATGATTTTTGACACACTTAATTATATATAATGCACGCAGATGAACCGGCAATGGATGCACGGTGACAGACACACCTCCGAGTACATTAAGGGCGTGCATGATTTTCTCGAAGTGGCTGAGGCAAACAAGCAGAATGGTTTTATGTGTTGTCCATGCCCTATATGTGGTAATACGAAGTCTTACTCTGACCAGAAAATCCTTCACACCGACCTGCTTTACAAGGGTTTCATGCCACACTATAATGTTTGGACGAGGCACGGAGAAATAGGGGTTATGATGGAAGACGGCGAAGAAGAATAGTACGATGAGAACTATGTGCCCCCTGAATAGGGTGATTCTACTGAACATCAAGAGGAACCAGACGATGTGCACGATGATGCTGCAATCGGCGAAGCTGCTGAAGATCAAGAGGAACCAGACGATGTGCCCGATGATGATGATCTCCGCCGGGTCATTGTCGATGCAAGGACGCAATGTGAAAGTCAAAAGGAGAAGCTGAAGTTCGATCGCATGTTAGAGGATCACAAAAAAGGGTTGTAACCCAATTGCGAAGATGGCAACACAAAGGTCGGTACCGTACTGGAATTGCTGCAGTGGAAGGCAGAGAATGTTGTGCCTGACAAAGGATTTGAGAAGCTATTGAAAATATTAAAGAAGAAGCTTCCAAAGGATAATGAATTGCCTGAAAGTACATATGCAGCAAAGAAGGTCGTATGCCCTCTAGGATTGGAGGTGCAGAAGATACATGCATGCCCTAAGGACTGCATCCTCTACCGTGGTGCATACAAGGATCTGAACGCATGCCCGGTATGCGGTGCATTACGGTATAAGATCAGACGAGATGACCCTGGTGATGTTGACAGCGAGCCCCCCAAGAAGAGGGTTCCTGCGAAGGTGATGTGGTATGCTCCTATAATACCATGGTTGAAACGTCTGTTCATAAACAGAGAGCATGCCAAGTTGATGCGATGGCACAGTGAGGACCGTAAGAAAGATGGGAAGTTGAGAGCACCCGCTGACGGGTCACAGTGGCAAAAAATCAAGAGAAAGTACTGGGATGAGTTTGCAAGTGACCCAAGGAACGTATGGTTTGCTTTAAGCATGGATAGCATTAATCCTTTCGGGGAGCAGAGCAGCAATCGCAGCACCTGGCCCGTGACTCTATGTATGTATAACCTTCCTCCTTGGATGTGCATGAAGCGGAAGTTCATTATGATGCCAGTTCTCATCCAAGGCCCTAAGGAACCCGGCAACTACATTGATGTGTACCTAAGGCCATTAGTTGAAGAACTTTTACAGCTGTGGAATGGAGACGGTGTACGTACGTGGGATGAGCACAGACAGGAGGAATTTGTCCTAAAGGCGTTGCTGTTCGTGACCATCAATAATTGGCCCGCTCTCAGTAACCTTTCAGGACAGACAAACACGGGATACCACGCATGCACACACTGTTTACTTGACACCGATCGTATATACCTGGGAAGCTGCAGGAAGAATGTGTACCTGGGCCATCGTGGATTTCGACCGACCAACCATCAATGTCGAAAGAAAGGCAAGCATTTCAAAGGCGAGGAAGATCATCGGAAGAAGCCCGCCATGCATACCGGTGATCACGTACTTCCTATGGTCAATGATTTACACGTAATCTTTGGAAAGGGTCCCGGCACACTAGCTGTTCTGAATGACGCTGAGGGACACGCATCCATGTGGAAGAAGAAATCTATATTTTTGGACCTACCATACTGGAAAGACCTAGAGGTCCGCTCTTCAATCGACGTGATGCACGTGACGAAGAACCTTTGCGTGAACCTGTTAGGCTTCTTGGGTGTGTATGGAAAGACAAAAGATACACCTGAGGCACGGGAGGACCTGCAACATTTGCACAAAAAAGACGGCATGCCTCCGGAGTAGTATGAAGGTCTTGCCAGCTACGCTCTTACGAAAGAAGGGAAAGAAATCTTCTTTGAATGCCTGCTCAGTATGAAGGTCCCGACTGGCTTCTCGTCGAATATAAAGGGAATAATAAATATGCCAAAGAAAATGTTCCAGAACCTAAAGTCTCATGACTGCCACGTGATTATGACGCAACTGCTTCCGGTTGCATTGAGGGGGCTTCTACCGGAAAACGTCTGATTAGCCATTGTGAAGCTATGTACATTCCTCAATACAATCTCCCAGAAGGTGATCAATCCAGAAATCGTACCAAGGCTAAGGAGTGATGTGGCGCAATGTCTTGTCAGTTTCGAGCTGGCGTTCCTACCATCCTTCTTCAATATCATGACGCACGTCCTAGTTCATCTAGTCGACGAGATTGTCATTCTGGGGCCTGTATTTCTACAAAATATGTTCCCCTTTGAGAGGTTCATGGGAGTCCTAAAGAAATATGTCCCTAACCGCGCTAGGCCAGAAGGAAGCATCTCCATGGGCCATCAAACAGAGGATGTCATCGGGTTTTGTTTTGACTTCATTTCTGGCCTTAAGAAGATAGGTCTCCCTAAATCGCGGTATGAGGGGAGACTGATTGGAAAAGGCACACTTGGAAGGGACTCAATAATATGCAGGGACGGATATTCTTGGTCTCAAGCACACTACACAGTTCTACAGAACTCTACCTTGGTGACCCTGTACGTCGATGAACACAAGAACAGTCTGCGCTCCAAACACCCGGAGCAGTGCGACGACTGGACTACATGTGAACACATCAGGACTTTCAGCAGTTGGTTGGAAACACGTCTCAGAGGTGACAACACTATTTGTGATGAGCTGTACTTGTTGTTACGATTTGTGATGAGGTGACAACACTATCTGTTTTTTCCGAAGGGGGGGGGGGGTGGGGGGTTTTGGGGGGTTAATTTAGGTGTTTCATATATTGTGTTAGCTAGCTAATTAATAGAGAGAAGTGTCCTCTCTTATGTCCGTTCTTGGTCAACGCTACGTACTGTACATAGAGAGGCCCTCGACATGCTAGCTAGTAAGAAAATGAAGGGAAACATTAAGTATAGAAGTTCGTCATGCATACCGAGAGAAGTGATCGATCGACCTCTCCTTCTCCGAGAGATTGGTCGAACAACAAGTTTTCGTATTATCTATCCGACGCTACTGGCTACATACATATACAATATGTAAGATCTCTTACAATCCCCTAGAATTTGAAATCAACTTCCACATGGTATTCTCCGGCTTTATTGATGACGTGGTCAAGAAAGAATCCCGCCAATTCCTTTTGAATTGCTTTCATGCAATCTTGTTCTAGGAGTTCATTCCGCATCTGCCACGTCTAATTTGAAGAAGTGGGTTAATACATATATGAATGAAACTCAAAAGAAATGATGGTGTAATAAAATGAAATTGTGAATATTATTGCTTACGCACTTCATATTGTCTTTTAGAGTAGCCCCGCTTATTTTTCAAAGTCACGTTGTAGATGAACTCGCACACGTAGTATCTACAGAAATCATTCACTTGTTCCTGCCACAAGCACTTTATGAGAAATAGAGGTCAATCAAACTGATAATGAAGCATTATAAATGGCATTGATGAAAGTATAGCTATAGAATCAACGGGAGATGCGTGCAACTAGCTAGCTAGTAGTACTTACTTTCAGGTATGTATATCGCAGCTCCTTCGGCAGTCCCGAAGCTTCTGCGGTGAACTGTTTCCAAACCCTACAAGACAAAGAAAATACTTATTATTACTTGAGATGTCAGGAAATGAACAAAAAGTTGCCGATATGGTGCGGTAATGATCGATTGAACTTACTTGTTGAGCAATTTAGTCATGTCCGCATAGGTTTCGGGATCTTTTCGTCTTGAGTCTAAGACGGTTACTAGTCCCCGCTCAAGCTTAATCTCCAGAAGAACATAATGGAATCTGCGCACATATGCATAACTCATCAATTACATTACTATAACCTCGCTCGAGTAATAAGGGAAACCGAATATGCACACGACAGTAACACTCACTCGAAGTTGTAAGGAAAGAGTATTAAATCTTTTTTTGATTTTTGATCAACGATTGTAGCAAGTTGGCCTCGGCCTCTTCGGCGTTCTTTTTAAACTAAAATTCATCTATGATATTTGTGTTAATGAACCCAATATCATACATTTCTTGTTTTTTGCACTCGACGATCTTCAATCTGCATAATATAGTGAGGATAATTAATTATATATACATGCAATGAAAGAGCCGAGCTATATATAGAGACTTAATGAAGGAAATAGTACTTACATACAGTAGCAAAAGACCGTTAATTTATCGAGGGCCTTTTGATTGAAGAACTCGAAGAACTCCTCAAATGGAACAGGCAACAGATCAGTTCCAACAAGGTCGTGCTCCTCTTTAATTCTCAGATACAAAGTATTCGTCCCCCCAGACTCTCTGCAGGTTTTCATGTACCAATTATGGAATCTTCGCATCATCGTTGTTAGAGATTTTTCATATTTGACGAGAGGCTTCCCGTACTCGTATCTTTGCGTGTCCACCTCCATGAAATCAAAATGTACATCATCAGGCAGGTAATCTCTAAGATTGCTATAACCGGGCACCGTCCCTGGAGCATTAGCGACGATGTCGCTAGACACATTGAGCGGGGGGCACGATTGCTTTGCTTGTTCGCCAAATGGGCAAATTTTTTTCCCAGCTTCTCGTTCTTTTAACCATTGATCACTGACAATAATTCCCGACCGCTCCGCTTGGAGATATGCCTTTTCAGTAATGTGCTCATAGTTGGTTTTCGCGGAGACTTTCGTGGTTTCCTCAGGGCATCGATAGTGCGCTTTGCTTTCACCGGATCTACCTTCTCCTCCGGAGGTGGATGTCTCTTTGCTTTCAACCCTTCAAAGAAGTCCTTGACTTCGGTCTGCATGATCTTCGCGTTTTCCTCCTCGGTCCTCTCATACGGTAACTTCTCTAGAGGCTTGAGAGATGGACCATATCTCTATTGCCTCCCGCCTCTGGCTCTACTGCTAGACGCCGGAGCAGACGGAGTGGCTGCGGCTGTCTTCTTTCGTGCTTGCTTACGAGGCAAAGGAGAAGGACTACGACACGCTGGAGCAGCCGGGGTGGCGACGGGTCTCTTCTGCCCTTGCTGGCGAGGCAGAGAAGGAGGAGGCAGCTGGCTGCTCGGGCACGCCGGCGCAGGCGAAGAAGGAGGTGGAGTGCTACCACGTGTCGGAGAAGGAGGCTGACTGCCCTGATCACTCGCCGGATGAGGCAGAGGAGGAGGCGGAGTGCCCCGACTTGCCGGATGAGGAGGAGGAGGCGGAGGCATCCAGTTCGGAAGGTCGATGAGCTCCTTCCGCCATAGTCATGGAGTCTTCAAAGAAGAACCCAGCCGAATCTCCCCTTCACCCGTAGGGTGGTCAAGCTCAAGGTCCTCAAATCCGTCCGTTATTTGATCCACCATCACCCTAGCATATCCTTCTGGAATCGGCTGGCTGTGGTAGGTTGAGCCAGGTTCATTAGTTATAACAGAGCCAACAGCCGGCTTGACTTTCAATGTCATCCATCGCGTCATAAGGTGGCAATGTTGAGACTCTATGATAGCATCCACGGGGTAGCTCGTGAAGACAGGCTCCAGCTGCTGAGTCTGCTCGTTGGAAGCCACACTGCTTCTCCACTGAGATGGCGGGGTAGCTTCAGGGGAAGCTTCGGCAGGTCGTTTGCTGCGATCTGCTTCTCGTTCCTCTAGCCCTTGTACCCTTTCGTACAGCGCCTACAGTTGGCTATGCTCCACTTTCTTCCTCCTCTCCTGGATTTTGTAACCCCCTGCGTCCGAAAACCCACCCTTCCACGAAAGGGAGCTTGGCATGCCTCGTGTCCGTCCAGGGTGCTCAGGATTCCTGAGGGCCATTGTGAGCTCGTCCTTCTCTCTGTCTACAACGAACGTCCCTTCCTGTGCTACGGCGATATAGTGCCGAAGCTTCCTAACGGGTATTCGCAGTTGCTCTTCCGTCCAAACGCACTTCCCTGATACAGGGTCCAAGGTTCCGCCAACCCCGAAGAACCAAGTCCGGCAATGGTCTGACCATCTCAATGTCTCTGGTTCGACCCCTTTAGCAATCAGGTCATTCTCATCCTTTTCCCACAAAGGTCGGGCTTTGAGGTAACCACCTGACCCCGTGCGATGGTGATGCTTCTTCTTCGCATCATTAATCTTGTTTGTCACTGACATCTTCTTACTCTTTTCTGATGTCTCGTGGGCCACAAATGCGGGCCATTGATCTCTGATCTTCTCAAACCGGCCAGTGAATTCTGGTGTCTCTTGTTTGTCGACAAACGTTTTCAGCTCATTCTTCCACCTCCTGAATAGTTCTGCCATCTTCTTAAGAGCATGAGACTTGATCAATTCCTCTTTTACTGGCTTCTCTGGATCCTCCTCTGGTGGTAGGGTGAAATTTGCTTTAAGCGTTGTCCAAAGATCTTCTTTCCGCATATCAGAGACATAAGACGTCGGCACCTCAGGGTCATCCTTCTTTGGCTTTAAACATTGCTAGATACTGATCGGGATCTTGTCCATAACAAGAACCCCGCACTGAGCACGAAATGCATCCCTTGTCTGGATGGGTTCAATCGGCTTGCCATTGCTCGCGATTGCTATGATCTCAAACCTTTCATCCGAGCGCCACTTTTTCTTCGGGCCTCATTTCTTTACCGAAGTTGAGCTCGATCCGGAGGGCTAGAGAAAAAGAAGAAAGACGATTAATTAATATGTGTACATATGAAAACAATGAATGCATCAATTAACTAGTCAGCACAGGCTTAACTAATATATATATACCTGGTCGGACTCGGTTCGGTCACCGGAGCAGTCAGCACGGTCTCCTTCTTGTACCTCCATTGGGTCACCGGAGCCATCATGAACATAGCCCTCTTCTTGTACTAGCATTGATGGGTCACCGGAGCCATCATAAACATAGCCCTCTTCTTCACCCAGTCCTTCCTGACCATCGGTGTCGCTGAGAAATGTCGCAACGACATCACTTCCTTGTGCGATTATCTCCCCCAACATCTCTTCTGTTGCTTCGTCTCGGGAGTGCTCCATAGTTTCTGCAAATATTTACAACATGTCAATTATTATTCAAACATGGTATAGATGGATATATATTAGTGGCAAATGTAGAACTAGCTTGCTAATCACAATAAGGAATCATGTTAGTGTCCTCGACGCTACTTCTCTAGGGTTTGGGGTGGCCTAGACAATGCTTCAAGGGTTTGGGGTGGCCTCGACACAATGCTTCAAGGGTTTGGGGTGGCCTCGACGACAACGCTCTTTTAACTTGGTAAATTTGGGTGGCCTCGAGAGAGTTTGTCAGGTAGGGGTGCGGCGGGAGGGGGTAGGAGACCAACATCGTTTTTTCTCTAGGGTTTGGGTGTCCTCGAGAGTTTTGGTCGAGCGAGAGGGCGAGGGGGGTGCTGCCGTGGTATAAGTTATCACGGTCGAGAGGGGGTATATATATCGACCGCCCCTCATGTCGACGTTATCCGGGAGGGGGTTATATCGACAACGACGCGACATACATATACATAGGAAAATAATGTTATCAGGGAGGGGCTATATCGGTACCCCCCCTCGTGTTGAAGTTCTCGGGAGGGGGTATATCGACAACGACATACCCGATAAAAAATAAGAAGACAAAAGAAGAAATAAAAAGAGGAGAAGAAGAAAGGAATAGAAGAGAAGCGATCGAAGAAAAAAAAGAAGAAAAAAAGGAGAAGAAGAAAGGAATAGAGAAGAAAGAAGAAAAAAATAAAAGAAGGAGAGGAAAAAGCAAAATAAGAAGAGGAAGAAAGGAGAAGAAGAGGAGAGGAAGAAGAGAAGAAATAAATAAGAAGAGGAAAAAAGAAGAAAAAGATGAGGAGAAGAAGAAAGGAATAGAGGAGAAATAAGAAAATACTTTTGTCTTCTTCATTTTCTTCCTTCTTTTCCTAAATATATAAAACTTTTCTAAAAATGAAACTAACCTAAAATGTACTAAATCAGAGAACATATATAGATAAAACTAACCTAAAATGTACCCAAATGTACTAAAAATCTAACTTTTATATGCACAGAGAACATACATACATATATACATTTTTATAAAAAGGAAAAAAACAAATCATCATATATATGAACAAAAAATCTAAAAAAGGACATATAATCAGATATACACACATACATATACTCACACATATACATATAATCTGGAAAAAACATCATATACATGTGAAAAACAGAGGAGAGGATAGGGGGGCGGCGCCGGCCTGACCAAGCAGGAGAGGTGCGGCGTGGTCGGGGCAGGGGCAGAGGCACGGCACCGGCGTCGGTGTAGAGGGTGGCGACGGCGACGTGGTCGGGGAAGGTGCGACGATGGCGTGATCGGGGCAGGAGCGATGGCGTCGACGGGGCAGAGGGCGGCGAC
>NC_041383.1:782359728-782364004 GCF_002162155.2 Triticum dicoccoides
AGGTCTCTTTTCAGCAACCCAAAGGGCGGGAAGCGGCGGCCTTTGGTCCCGGTTGGTGGCACCAACCGGGAATAAGGGGGGGGGGCATTGGTACCAGTTGGTGCCATGAACCGGTACTAATGCACCCCCTTTAGTCCCGGTTGGTGCCACCAACCGGGACCAAAGGCCCCTGTGCTGCCCGCGTCGCGACCAAAGTTTAGTCCCACCTTGCTAGTTGAGAGGGGCGCGCAGTGGTTTATAAGCCCCACTGCCGCAACCCTCTCAAGCTCCTCTCCACTGCAGGCTTACGGGCCTACTTGCTACTACTTTGCCTAATGGGCCTTCTGGGCCTACTGTGGGCCTGAATCCTGGCCCATGGATAGGTTTCTAGTGGTATTCACGCCGTGGTGGCCTAGTTGGTGGCAATTTTTTATTTTTTCCCATTTTCTTGTTTTCTTTTTTGCTTTATTTATTTTGTTTTGTTTCTACTTACAACAAAATACTTATTTATTTTATTTTATTTTGTTTATAATTACTTATTAATTTTATTTTATGATAATTCTTTTTGCTATTAAAGTTTCGAACAAAAAAAGTTCTTTATGAAAATTCTTTTTGCTTTTAATGATTTTGAACAGAAAATACTTTGATAATTTTAGTTGCATCAATTTTATATAATTTTAGTTTCAATAATACTAGAAGTTGCTTATAATGTTTTGAACAGAAAATACTTTGATAATTTTAGTTTCATAAATTTTATTTATGTTATTAAAGTTTTTTTTGTTTCTACTTATCTATTTTATTAAATTTTATATTATTTTGTTCCAAATTACTTATTTATTTTATTTTATTTTGTTTCTGACTTCATTTGTTATTTTTCATGCATTTACTGTTTATTTTGAGCTATAAGACCATGAAATTGAAAAGCATTTGAAATGAACTCTGAAAAGGTTCCAAGTTGGCATGGTATCATCATTTCACCCACACAGCATATGCAAGAAATTAGAGAGGCTTACGGAAAAAAACTGGATGCACTTCGTGTACAAAACAGACAATCTGCTTCGAAATATCAGGGTTTCATACGGAAACTCGTCTATTACAAAGGTATTTCATTTCTTTTGAACTTATTTGAACCCCCTTCTTTTTCTGTGTTCAAAATGCACCATTCAAAGCCACGTCATCAATTTACAACCCTTTCTGACTTCATTTGTTATTTTTCATGCATTTACTGTTTATTTTGAGCTATAAGACCATGAAATTGAAAAGCATTTAAAATGAACTCTGAAAAGGTTCCAAGTTGGCATGGTATCATCATTTCACCCACATAGCATGTGTAAGAAAGTAGAGAGGATTACGGCAAAAACTGGATGCACTTAGTGTACAAAACAGACAATCTGCTTCGAAGTATCAGGGTTTCATACGGAAACTCGTCTGTTACAAAGGGATTTCATTTCTTTTGAACTTATTTGAACCCTCTTGTTTATGTGTTCAAAATGCACCATTCAAAGCCACATCATCAATTTACAACCCTTTTTGACTTCATTTGTTATTTTTCATGCATTTACTGATTATTTTGAGCTATAAAACCATGAAATTGAAAAGCATTTGAAATGAACTCTCAAAAGGTTCCAAGTTGGCATGGTATCATCATTTCACCCACATAGCATGTGCAAGAAAGTAGAGAGGCATACGGCAAAAACTGGATGCACTTCGTGTACAAAACGGACAATCTCTTTCGAAGTATCAGGGTTTCATACGGAAACTCGTCTTTTACAAAGGGATTTCAATTTTTTGAACTTATTTGAACTCCCTTATTTTTCTGTGTTCAAAATACACCATTCAAAGTTGTAAGACCATGAAGTTGAAAAAGCATTTGAAATGAACTATGAAACCAAACATAGTTCTCTAGAGCATTAAAACCAAAGTACATACATAGTTCTCATTGAACAACATATAGCTCTCCAGAGCATCTAATTAAACCATACATTCAAATTATGTAAAACATTTCAATGCAAAAACAAATGCGATTATAACCGCAACCAAGGTAACAACTGATCCAACTGCATAATGATACCAAGCCTCGGTAGGAATGGCATATTTTCTAATCTTTTTAATCTTCAACCGCCTTGCATCCATCTTGATCTTGTGATCATCGACGACATCCGCAACATGCAACTCCAATATCATCTTCTCCTCAAATTTTCATATTTTTTCATTCAAGTAATTGTTTTCTTCTTCAACTAAATTTAACCTCTCGACAATAGGGTCGGTTGGAATTTCCAATTCAACAACCTCCTAGATAAATAAAATCTATGTCACATTGCACAGCATAATTGTCATAAACAATAAATGAACCAAATAGTTATGAAAAGATAATATATACCACATCTGAATCATAGACAGGACGAGGGCCGACGGGGGCGGATACCAAAACCATCGCACTATATAATAACAAGGAATAATAAAAGTAAGAAAATTAGACAAGTATCTATCTGAAGTGAGAATTTTTTTCTTTCAGAAAGAAGATAAGAACAAGAGGCTCACCACGGTGGTGCCGGCGACGAGATCGGCGCGGGCGATCGACGGCGGTGAAGATGGGGTGGGGACGGGGTGTGACGGACCGCTAAATCTAGACAAATCTCCTTGAAAATGGAGCTCGGAGGTCGAGTTTCGAGAGGAGAAAGCTTAAGTAGTGTGGCTCGGACATTTCATCGAACACCCCATGTGCATAGGAGGTGAACTAGAGCACCCAAATGCCGTCCCCTCGCCGGCTTGACAAAACAGAGCACTCTGGAGTGCTCTGTCACGGCGGTGGGTATATATAGGCAAGTTATTTGTCCCGTTTCGTGGCATGAACCGGGACTAAAGCCACACCTTCTGTCCCGGTTCAAGCCACGAACCGGGACCAATGGTTGTGGGCCAGCAGCGAGGACTATTGATCCCGGTTCATGGCTCGAACTGGGACAAATTGTTCTACACGAACCGGGACCAATGCCCACAAGGCCCGGCCGGCCCCCCGGGCTTACGAACCGGGTCAAATACCCTCCATTGTTCCCGGTTTTTGAAGAACCGGGACTAATGGCTGATCAGGGCCCTATTTTCTACTAGTGAAACGCGCCCTTTTTCTCTTGATTAACCCACGCACTCTAGGCAGCAGTACAAGGAGCTTTAAATCAGGCGCACTCACGCACGGGCGCTGCCCACTCCTAAGCCGCATGCGCGATCTGCATGCCCGGCCGCATGCGCCCACGACGAGCTCACTGCGGCCGTTTTCAATGCATCGCTAACCACCTAGCTAGCTCACATGGCTGTAGACTCACGAGCCACCATGCCATGCACATGCGCACACACGCACGCACACACACGCTACACACATACACGCACACGTCACGCTGCTGCGTCCCGCACGTCCTGCACGCCACCGGCACGTCCAACGAATCCGACGAGCCCGACGGCACGAGTGCATCCCACACGTCCCGTGCGCATCCTGCGCGCTGGACGAGCCCGACCACACCACACGCTATGGCTTATTCCAACACAAGATGCATGGCCCAATACGAATTCTTTTCCGAGCCAATTGGTTTCACCAAGTTCGATCACATCGAAGTTGGGTTCTACCACTTTATGTGAGCATCCCTTCAGGTTTATATGTATTTGGACATGGCCTGATTACCCTAATTTGCTCGTAGTTGATAGTGAGCCTTACCAGGACGCACCAACTCCCGAACACATACAAAAGAGGACACACATTTCCAATGTAGTTTATGTATGTTTCCCTTTTCCTCACGACATGTATCTGGAGCTCAAGGAGAGTGGCTATCATCCTTGTTTGATTCTCTTTTTTGTCTTGTGGTCGGATCTCGGCTCCATTACTCGGGGAAGTACGAGCTCCGAAGTCGAAAGGAAGTCGGAGCTACTAGCTCAGCGTCCCGATTACCTAGTTAGTTAAATCCATAACTATTGAGGATGGCCATGTACTCCAAGGCGCCAGAGATATCTCTCTCATTGTAAGAGGGGAAAATTCTATCTTGGTGTTCTTAGGCCTCAAGGCATCAACTTTATAAGAGAAACTCCTTACCTGTATGACTGCGCAGTTACGAAATAGCGCTGGGCAACTCATTGCAACCCACTCGCATACTAGGAAAGGACCTATAGGTGAACACTAATAAGTGGCGGGCAAGGTGGGGCACCCACCACAGCTATTTCGAAAATGAGCACTAGCGGGTAATAAACCTTGCCCACCACAACTAGGATCTTAACTGTGGCTGGCGAAGACCACCACTTCCCACAGGTACGACTC
>NC_041383.1:782364397-782381946 GCF_002162155.2 Triticum dicoccoides
CAGCCGCCCCGGGCCCCCAAAATCGAGGGGCCCCTCCCCCCGTATAGACGCAGGCTATGGCCTATGGCCCAACGGAACGTTCGCACGCAGCGAGTCACGGAGGATGAGCCAGCGATCGATTCGTTCCATGCACGTAGAAAAAGAAGGAAGTTCCGATTCTTTCCTTAGGTTAGTACGTGCACTCCGCAAAAGAAGGAACTGATTGATCCCCTTCCATTCCATCACGCACGCATTCATGCAGCGCTTTCCAATTTGCCAGCGGCCGCTGACGGTTGTCTCTTGCCTCTTGGCTAATTGCGACTGTGCGTATGGCGCTCCTTTTCCATTTTCCCCTAAATCGATTTTTCCTTTCTAATTCAGTCAGGTCGTCCACGGATTTCACTTCCTCGGCGGCCAGCGCAACATCACTTTGCTCTCCGTCCATCAACAATTCGACCCTCTGGGTGAGCATAGAGGGTGTAGGGGCACCCGTGTGCTGAAAATCCTGTCTCCTAAAGTATATCTTATATCTTATATTTCATACCGCGGTTCCTACTCCCTAGTCTCCTAGATGAACAGCCGGCACATCGGCACTATTCAACAATTGTCAATTGATGTATTTTCTAATATTTATTTTCAATATTGTGTCTTATCATGTCGTTCGGGAGGAAGTATCCATCTGGTAGTGATAAAAGGAGAAGGAAGAAAGTTGTGGATGACATGTACAATCACAGTGCGGAAATATGTATGGCGAAAGTGATTATCAAGAAGAAATCCTAGAAGCTGAGAAGGCTTTTCAAGTTAAATATTTCTCTTCTTTTGCGGGGGAAGTTAAGTATTTCTTCTTTTGTTTTGGTTGATATGGAGATCACTTCTTTGAAAGGTAGATTTGAAGAATGCATGGTGATTAAAGATATATATTCGGATTATATGAGCTCGGGCGGACCATGGAGTCGCATAATATTGAACTTGAAGAGTGATGCACAAAATTTCCAGAAACTTTCTCTCTTGATGGTTCATGAGATGTTGAGGTATGTGATCTTATTCTTGAATTGAAGACTATAAAATTTAACTTTGCCAGATGGTGTAGTGTGTGCTATGGAGATTTTTGAGCATGTCCAAGAAGTTGATTGTTACCCTAATATCTCCATTGCTTATCACATCTTATTTATTATGCCTGTGACTAGCTTCCAAAGTTGAAATTGCTGAAGAACTATTTGAGGTAAACAATGGTTCGGCAACATTATGCATCGAGAAGAAATTATTGCATAATATTGACATCGACCCCATCATAATTGACTTTGCATTGAGGATTGTTAGAAGAAAATTTTAAGGTAATATGTATAAATTATTTGATATGCATACTGATTATAGATGCATTTAAGTGTTATTGATAAATATTTCATATATACGTATGTTCATTTTTATTGTTATGGCATAGATATTAAGGGCCCCGAGTTTTAGTCTCGCCCCGGGCCCCCAAAATCTCAGAACCGGCCCTGGCCGCGCTCCGCCGGTGCCCGCAACCGCGGGCCACGTGTGCAGCTGCACGCTCCACCACTCCCGGCCCACATCCCTCTTTCCCCCTTGCACAACCACCCGCTAGATTTTCTCTCCTCATTGGAACTTGCCCCTTCCCATTAGTTGGCAATAAATTCTGAAAATCATTTTTTTTTATTGTCTAGACCATTGTAATTTATTCTCACAAAAGATGAAAGGATAGGGTTTTTTTGTTTTCTCTGATCAACCTAATTATACTAATAAATACCCAGGTCTTCTTTGAAAAATTATTTTCATTAAAAAGAATGAATATCGAGCTCTAGCCCGACTGAAACTGAGGCAACGACTTGTCAAATAACGAAAAGGAAGGCCAGGTAAATGGAAAGATCCTGTCCACGTCCACTATTGTGAAATAATTGATTTGTCCATTCAGATTGACACAAATCATTGGGTTTGAACTATAACCAACTAACATAAACTATGGGAGAGTTAGCTTCTTTTGTTACACGACGTAAGTTGTTTTCTTCAATTCAGTAACTGATGAACCGTTGTGGATGCTGTCTTACGGCCTACTACCTACATCGTCCGTTTTCTACATAAGTGGTCTTTATCTAAAAAGCATCATGTATGTTCTCTATGATTCTTTTTAATCGGAAACAGTTTGTTAGAGTCATATAGTACTCTGTTTCCTTTTTCATTGTACGTATGAACCCTACAAGAATCATGCCTACATACATGGTTTTGAAGAAGAGGTCTAGACTGCATCCTGCGCTTCTAGGTGTCGGTAAAATTTAAAGCCATCAAATATTTTCTTTTTTAATAAAAGGAATTCATCTAAATCTGAAAGGTAAGCAAAACATGTGAAAATGGAGATATGCTGTGCAAAAATAAATAAAAATACAATGTGTTTGCCCTGCACTAGCACACGAAGCAGCCCTGACGAATCAAGCGTCCCATGTGGGTGGGCTAGATATCATAAAAGGGAAAGGTCAGATACAGGAGTTCAGATGGTACGTTCGTCTCATTTATTCAGGCCTTCACTTCATACCTACTCTACTCCTTTAGGAGGCTACCAAGAATAGACACGCTAGTTAGCTCACTAAGTGCACCAGAAAACCAACAGTGCCTGCGAGTGCACCTGTGAAACCTCCGTGACTTAGTACTACCAATTGATGTTGATGAACCGTCCCGGCCCGTCTTCCGTTGCTAAAGGGACTAGGTGCAAAAGTTAGCTAACTAGCGTGGCCATGCATTTAGATCTGCTACAGATATTAAGCCTACCTCTAGCATAGTACCAACACTGTAGCAGGCCAATAGGCCGGGGGCGAGGTAGCTGAAACCCTCTTACAGGTTCAAGATCTTTATTCTAAATTACGCCTTCACCGTTATGACGAACAGTCCACGCCCACTACTGAAATTCTAATGTACGCCGGGTGTCATAGTCTTCGCCGAGTGCTAAAACACAGACACTCGGCAAAGAAAATAACGCCGAGAGTCAGTCTCGGCAAACCTAGCTTCACGGCAATCTGCCTTCTTTGCCGTCATTGCCTCGCGGTAAAAAGGCACCGCACGGCAAACCCTGCAGATGCCGAGAGCTGCTCACGGCAAAGAGGAGCCACGTGGCATGCCCGTCCGAAACAGACGGCTCCGTCAGTTACTGTGTACATCACCGAGAGCCGACTAACGACACTCGGCAAAGTCTATGCCACATCCTACTTTTTTTTGTATGTGTTCTTTCTAACTAACATGTGGTCCCACTGGTCACATTTTTCAATAAAAATTTCAAATAATTTGCTAAATATTTTTGAAAAAAAATAACGATATCTTTGCCGAGAGTTGCTCTCGGCAATTCTCCTGACCAGTAGGACAGCGTGGCCACATGGCAGCTGACAGTTTGCATATCTTTGCCGAGAGCTGGTCTCGGCAATGCTCGCCTTCTTTTCCAAGAGTTGCTCTCGGAAAAGGTGTGACCTACATGGCACAACAGTAGTGTCTTCCAGACGACCAATTTTCCGAGAGGTGCTCTCGGTAGTATATTGTTTTCCGAGTGTTGCTCTTGGAAATCTTTCCCATCCATTCTGCTGTTAAGTTATTTCTTTTCTGATCCCTGCAGATGAAAACAACTACAGTGCAATTTGGAGTAGTGCACACATATATAGGCATAATTTGATCATATATATATAGGCATAATTTGATCTAGTCCACATATATATATGCATCATTAGGGATAGTCCACATATTGTCACACACAAGTCGAATGTAGTATCTTAGTAGACGTCACACACAAGTCACAAATTCAGACATATTGTCACTACTTGCCAAACACGTGCACGTCACAATAGAAGTACACTTGTTCATATATAGATCATCTTGAGTAGGAGAGGCCATTGGGTTAACATTCCGGAGGAGGAGGAGGGGCATCACTTGCACTGCTTCGAGGTTGCATAAGAACCTATAAGAGTAGAGTCACGTGAGGGTGGTTCGTCCCTATGTAATGAATCTTCTACTCTAGTTTAGATAATGTTCTACCTGTAATTGATTCTCAAGCAGCTTCTCGCACAGGGGCATGGTGGGGATAATTCTCATTCACTACAAGAAATATGTCAACTTGTGACCACCACTATTGGTCACTGAAAGGTCATGGTTTTTCATTTGCGACCTTTTTGTGATATGCTGTCCAAAAATAAATAAAAATACAATGTGTTTGCCCTGCACTAGCACACGAAGCAGCCCTGATGAATCAAGCGTCCCATGTGGGTGGGCTAGATATCATAAAGGGAAAGGTCAGATACAGGAGTTCAGATGGTACGTTCGTCTCATTTATTCAGGCCTTCACTTCATACCTACTCTACTCCTTTAGCAGGCTACCAAGAATAGACACGCTAGTTAGCTCACCAAGTGCACCAGAAAACCAACAGTGCCTGCGAGTGCACCTGTGAAACCTCCGTGACTTAGTACTACCAATTGATGTTGATGAACCGTCCCGGCCCCGTCTTCCGTTGCTAAAGGGACTAGGTGCAAAAGTTAGCTAACTAGCGTGGCCATGCATTTAGATCTGCTACAGATATTAAGCCTACCTCTAGCATAGTACCAACACTGTAGCAGGACAATAGGCTGGGGGCGAGGTAGCTGAAACCCTCTTACAGGTTCAAGATCTTTATTCTAAATTACGCCTTCACCGTTATGACGAACAATCCACGCCCACTACTGAAATTCTAATGTACGCCGGGTGTCATAGTCTTCGCCGAGTGCTAAAACACAGACACTCGGCAAAGAAAATAACGCCGAGAGTCACTCTCGGCAAACCTAGCTTCACGGCAAACTGCCTTCTTTGCCGTCACTGCCTCACGGCAAAATGGCACCGCACGGCAAACCCTGCAGATGCCGAGAGCTGCTCACGGCAAAGAGGAGCCACGTGGCATGCCCGTCCGAAACAGACGGCTCCGTCAGTTACTGTGTACATCACCGAGAGCCGACTAACGACACTCGGCAAAGTCTATGCCACATCCTACTTTTTTTTGTATGTGTTCTTTCTAACTAACATGTGGTCCCACTGGTCACATTTATCAGTAAAAATTTCAAATAATTTGCTAAATATTTTTGAAAAAAAATAACGATATCTTTGCCGAGAGTTGCTCTCGGCAATTCTCCTGACCAGTAGGACAGCGTGGCCACATGGCAGCTGACAGTTTGCATATCTTTGCCGAGAGCTGGTCTCGGCAATGCTCGCCATTTTTCCAAGAGTTGCTCTCGGAAAAGGTGTGACCTACATGGCACAACAGTAGTGTCTTCCAGACGACCAATTTTCCGAGAGGTGCTCTCGGTAGTATATCGTTTTCCGAGTGTTGCTCTTGGAAATCTTTCCCATCCATTCTGCTGTTAAGTTATTTCTTTTCTGATCCCTGCAGATGAAAACAACTACAGTGCAATTTGGAGTAGTGCACACATATATAGGCATAATTTGATCATATATATATAGGCATAATTTGATCTAGTCCACATATATATATGCATCATTAGGGATAGTCCACATATTGTCACACACAAGTCGAATGTAGTATCTTAGTAGACGTCACACGCAAGTCACAAATTCAGACATATTGTCACTACTTCCCAAACACGTGCACGTCACAGTAGAAGTACACTTGTTCATATATAGATCATCTTGAGTAGGAGAGGCCATCGGGTTAACATTCCGGAGGAGGAGGAGGAGGGGCATCACTTGCACTGCTTCGAGGTTGCATAAGAACCTATAAGAGTAGAGTCACGTGAGGGTGGTTCGTCCCTATGTAATGAATCTTCTACTCTAGTTTAGATAATGTTCTACCTGTAATTGATTCTCAAGCAGCTTCTCGCACAGGGGCATGGTGGGGATAATTCTCATTCAGTACAAGAAATATGTCAACTTGTGACCACCACTATTGGTCACTGAAAGGTCATGGTTTTTCATTTGCGACCTTTTTGTTATATGCTGTCCAAAAATAAATAAAAATACAATGTGTTTGCCCTGCACTAGCACACGAAGCAGCCCTGATGAATCAAGCGTCCCATGTGGGTGGGCTAGATATCATAAAGGGAAAGGTCAGATACAGGAGTTCAGATGGTACGTTCGTCTCATTTATTCAGGTCTTCACTTCATACCTACTCTACTCCTTTAGCAGGCTACCAAGAATAGACACGCTAGTTAGCTCACTAAGTGCACCAGAAAACCAACAGTGCCTGCTGAGTGCACCTGTGAAACCTCCGTGACTTAGTACTACCAATTGATGTTGATGAACCGTCCCGGCCCCGTCTTCCGTTGCTAAAGGGACTAGGTGCAAAAGTTAGCTAACTAGCGTGGCCATGCATTTAGATCTGCTACAGATATTAAGCCTACCTCTAGCATAGTACCAACACTGTAGCAGGCCAATAGGCCGGGGGCGAGGTAGCTGAAACCCTCTTACAGGTTCAAGATCTTTATTCTAAATTACGCCTTCACCGTTATGACGAACAGTCCACGCCCACTACTGAAATTCTAATGTACGCCGGGTGTCATAGTCTTCGCCGAGTGCTAAAACACAGACACTCGGCAAAGAAAATAACGCCGAGAGTCAGTCTCGGCAAACCTAGCTTCACGGCAATCTGCCTTCTTTGCCGTCATTGCCTCGCGGTAAAAAGGCACCGCACGGCAAACCCTGCAGATGCCGAGAGCTGCTCACGGCAAAGAGGAGCCACGTGGCATGCCCGTCCGAAACAGACGGCTCCGTCAGTTACTGTGTACATCACCGAGAGCCGACTAACGACACTCGGCAAAGTCTATGCCACATCCTACTTTTTTTTGTATGTGTTCTTTCTAACTAACATGTGGTCCCACTGGTCACATTTATCAGTAAAAATTTCAAATAATTTGCTAAATATTTTTGAAAAAAAATAACGATATCTTTGCCGAGAGTTGCTCTCGGCAATTCTCCTGACCAGTAGGACAGCGTGGCCACATGGCAGCTGACAGTTTGCATATCTTTGCCGAGAGCTGGTCTCGGCAATGCTCGCCATTTTTCCAAGAGTTGCTCTCGGAAAAGGTGTGACCTACATGGCACAACAGTAGTGTCTTCCAGACGACCAATTTTCCGAGAGGTGCTCTCGGTAGTATATCGTTTTCCGAGTGTTGCTCTTGGAAATCTTTCCCATCCATTCTGCTGTTAAGTTATTTCTTTTCTGATCCCTGCAGATGAAAACAACTACAGTGCAATTTGGAGTAGTGCACACATATATAGGCATAATTTGATCATATATATATAGGCATAATTTGATCTAGTCCACATATATATATGCATCATTAGGGATAGTCCACATATTGTCACACACAAGTCGAATGTAGTATCTTAGTAGACGTCACACGCAAGTCACAAATTCAGACATATTGTCACTACTTCCCAAACACGTGCACGTCACAGTAGAAGTACACTTGTTCATATATAGATCATCTTGAGTAGGAGAGGCCATCGGGTTAACATTCCGGAGGAGGAGGAGGAGGGGCATCACTTGCACTGCTTCGAGGTTGCATAAGAACCTATAAGAGTAGAGTCACGTGAGGGTGGTTCGTCCCTATGTAATGAATCTTCTACTCTAGTTTAGATAATGTTCTACCTGTAATTGATTCTCAAGCAGCTTCTCACACAGGGGCATGGTGGGGATAATTCTCATTCACTACAAGAAATATGTCAACTTGTGACCACCACTATTGGTCACTGAAAGGTCATGGTTTTTCATTTGCGACCTTTTTGTGACCAAAATCAGAAGGTCAAAAGCTGGCAGTCGTAAACTGACTATAGCGACCTTTCTTCTAGAATGGTCGTAGACGTTTATGACCAAAATATGTCCACTGTGGCGTTTTGGTCACTAGCAACCTCCCCAGGCCATGTAGCCATCCAGCATGGCAAGCTGATGTGGCACAAGATTCAGCCCGGTCCAATTCGGTTTTCTACCTGGGCCTAGCCCAACAATTCGGCATTTTTACTATATATTTTCTCTATTAATTTTCTCTTGCTACATGGGCCTGGCCCAACAATTTGTCCTTTTTATTTTCTAGGCATGGCCTTTTGCGGTCCATTTCATTTTTATTTTCGAGGGTTTTTTGTGGTCCAGTTTTTTGTGGCAGTGGAGCCACATCGCTTTTTATCAAAGAACTCATCAGCTTTCCATTTCTCACATTTCTCACAGTACACAAATGACAAATATTTCAAATGAAACAGAACTATTACAGTTTTAGAACTTCACTGGATTCTGCTCCAGAATGTGCTGACTACTACAGAATACAATATAGCTAGGTACAAAGTACAACCAAAACACAAGGCAGATTATCCAGATGACCACGATGCTTCATCGTCTTCTCTTCCAAACAAGTGGAATGAGCCCTCTCTTCTCCTAGGCGTGCTCCTCCTACAACAGCAGTAACAACAGGTCAAGAACAGCAATAGAGTCATATGAGCTGCTGGGTTCATAGCATCAGTTTGACACCAACAACAACAGAGATTAGAGTCATATGACAACGAAAACAACAACAAAAGTAGTTTGACAGTAGCAGCAGTAGAAATAGTTTCACAGCAGCTGCAACAGTTTCACAACAGTAGTACTGGAGGGCACAAATGCTACTGGAGTAGTACTGAAGTACTACTGCTATCCAGGGTACACATTTAATATATGCATTCAAGTGCTGCTGCACACACCACAGGTTGCGGATATATTTTTCTCAGATCCGTATTGAGCAAGTGTAGATTGACAATGTACATAGATTGACACAATTTGCCAACATCTAGCAGTATAAGAACATCAACATATTTTGGAGCATGACAATTATTCTTTTTAAGGATTACTGCAGCATTATAGAAACGGGATTACCTGGTGATAGATGGTATTGTTGCCAGAAGCAGAGCACATGCATAAACTATTGGAATTAAAGTCCTAGGTTTGTTCTTCCTCAGCCACATCAAGGATCCTGATGCAGCAAGGGAGAGGGTCATCATCTATAGAAGTACAAAAGTAAGTCTTCTGAAATTAGGATAATATAAACAAGGAACCTGACATTATATTTTTCACGCTATATAGTAGCATTACAAGATTGGCATTTGCTTCAAGTCCTTGGAATATGTACTCCCAAGTAAATTCAAGCCTGGACAGTTATAAATCAATAACCTATATAATGGTACGAAATGTTAAAGGGACTCATGATCTCAATACATCTTCAAGTTACCAGGAACCAGATACCAAGTGAAAAAGGAACAAGTTGGCAGTCACTTAAATTCAATCGTCTCACAACTGAGATAAAACAAGCTGATCACCAATGAATATTATAATTTATGTTCATGATTACAATGATGAGTACCATAACTGTGCAAAAGAGCCCAGCTGGTTCAGATAGTATGGCAGTATTATCAATCAAGTTGAAAGGGGGCATTAACTGAACCTCACTGTAACCCTTATCTAAGGATATACTAATTACAAGCAGGTACATTAGCAATAAGGATATTGGTTACAAGCTAGGTGAAATGCAAACAGAGTCCTATTGTATTGATGGATCCTAACTTGTTTAAACTAGAGCAAATTGTTCAACTAGTGCAATCTAGCAGTCTAAAAAGAGAAAAGTATGTTCATTCTCAGTTACACATTAACTAGAACATCAATGAGAGACACATCATTAGAAAAGAAATGAGAGACACTAATATAAGCAAGAACTTTCAACAAGTACACATTAATTATAACATAGCTCTGTAGCACTGTTTTTGTTTGAATATTAAAACCAGTAGTTGTCAGCTATGGAGCATCGCTCATTGAGCAGCATTAGTATATCAGCTAGCAAAATCCTCATGTACTAACTTAGACAAATTTGACATACTAATGCTAGAGAAAATAATTTTTTGCACATCATCGTCCAGGACCTTTACACAACTATATGCAGCACAATCACAAGTGACATTTACAGAAGCAACACAGACATATAATTGAATCATTCAATCAATTGGCGAGGCCCAAAAAAATTATTATGGGGCGTCACATAGCTATAGAAACCATATCATGAATAAACCGAACATTTGCAAAAGTAGAGTGAGGTTCTCTCAATGAGTGTAGCCTTTGATATATTTATAGTACCTACTTCCTAAAGGATCATTTCATCTAAACCCCTACCTGACTAAACTAACAAGTGATCAAATTACAGACAAAAACAAGTGGCAGTAGCTAACAAAGTGGCAGGAGCTCAAAACAAGTAGAACATCTGTTGATAAGCAAATGAAAAAGGCTAAACACATGTTTGGTCAGAAGAACTAAAAGCTAAATCATGTAATTCCAGGAAGATCTCATGAAAAATAAAAAACATGCGGCCTAGAAAATAGGTCAGCAAGTTAGAGATAACTGATCAATGGTAGAGCCAGACAACGGTCTGCGCGAGCTGGAGCGGCCTCTCGATTGCCGACGTACACGTCCAGGTGACCCGTGTGGAGTAGCACGTAGTACAGCACCTGCACCCTGCGAATCATTCAATGAGTCATCAACAAGAAAGGGGATCAAGAATTCAAAGTGGGGAGGAAGCAAATAGCTGTCCAAAGAAGCGGACCAGTTATAGATGGAGAGGTAGGCATGCTCGAGTGTCAACACCATCGCTACTGCCGCTGTCCAAATCAGCGTGTCAAGGAGAAAGCGATCCGAAGCAACAAAAACTGAGCAAAATTAAAAGCATCAGTTGCCAGAAGCATGTAGGAAGCAGTATTGTATACAGCTGTTACTGAATATAAATACTGAACTACAATAGCATACAAGTTTGAATACTGCACTATATAAATACTACACTACATATTACAGTAGCATGATAGAAATGTACTCCAATATATTCACACAAGCACACACAAAATATACACCTTCAAAAGTTGGTGCAACAATAAAATGGCTAGCACTTGGGTGTCAAATGTACAACTGCAAAGGACACGACAGCTACAGCTATGTGAGCCTGCCTAATAGGTAAGTCAAGCAACTTGACTTAGTGAACTGGGAACGATCTAAGACGGACAATAAGAATGGACAGCAAGTAATACAGACCAACAACAATTTTGATATAACCTTTGCGCAGAAATCCAACATCGTGTAAGTAATACAGACCAACAACGACTGGTAGTAACTATCCTTTTTTTATAAAGAATGGATGGCCACTGTCATACTCTTTGCTGACATGGTTCTAGTGTTCACTTAACCATGTTTTCTTAATTCGCCTGATTCAGCCAACAACCAGTAAGAAGACGTCTTTTTCAGGACATGAATCCTACATCTAGTAGTAATCAACGATCCCGCACAGCTAACACTACTAGCACGAGTCAGAAGGAATAGAGAGGAGAGCCTCACCTTTCCAGGACGAGGAGGTGGCTGGGCTCACGGCCAACGGCTTGGGTGAGGGCAGCGGGATGAGTTGCTGCTCCTGCTCCGGCCCAGGCCAGGAGCGGCGACAGACGGGAGGGGCGGAGCTCGAGATCGAGGAGCGCGGGCGGTGCGGATCCGGAGCATCGACAGATGGGAGCGGGTGTGGACGGCCTGGATCCTCGTGGGCCAGATCCCGGCGATGCGGCTGCAAGGAGGTGGCTGGGCTCACGGCCAACGGCTAGATCTAGTCACTCCATGGCATCGGGGCAGGGGAGGAAGAGGCCATCCCGCCCATGGTGTCCTAGTGCTCGATCAAGCACGGCATCTTGGATCTGGGAGGGAGAGAACACGAGGTGAGGAAGTGACGGGGGGATGTGAAGAGGAGGAGATGGAGTGGAGGGACGCACCTGAGTCGCCGGACCACGCCGGGCGAAACTCTAGCGACGGGAGACAGTCGCGGATGGCGCTGGAGGACGCGTGCACCCCACCCACTCCGCCGGCGAGCCACTGGTCCAGCTGGTGGTGCTGCTGCATGATGGCGGCGCCCTGCACCAGATCTAGAGCTTGGTCGCCATGGCTGCGCCGCGAGCTAGGGTTTCGGGCGCTTGGGAGGCATGGGGATTCGGGCTCCTCGCCGTCGACGGCCATCGTGCGGGGGCGGCGGCGGCGCCTAGGGTTTTGCAAGCGGGTGCGGGTGCGGGAGAGTGCGGGCGTGGGGGCTAGGGTTGGAACGGTGGGGAGTGGGGGCTGCGTGGGTGAGCGGGGTGAGAGGGCTACGTGGGTGAGAGGGTGAGGGGAAGAGGTCCACCGTTGGATCACGGAGCATCCGACGGTGTCTGATGCATGATCCGCGTGATATGCCTATAGACCAATCAGAACGCAACAAACAATTTAAAGACTTTATGACCTTTTAAATAGGTCACGAAAAAATCATTTTCCATTTTTTAGTGCTCAAAATAAGTTCTTTTTTGTAAAAGACCTACCAAATATTTGTTCAAATGATATTCTTTATATTCTTTATATTTGTTCAAAATGAGTTCTTTATACTTTGCAAAAGTTTACATCTTGGAATAGTAAATAGTATGGACAAAGGGATTTTTTATATTCTTTGCACAAAAAATCATTTTCCATTTTTCGAGTGCCCCAAATGAGGTTCTTTGTTAAGGACCTACCAAATAATTGTTGCAAAATTGGACCAAATCATTTTTATAAAATACTAGGCCATATTTAATGCACAATTGACCAAATGGTTGGGTGAAAAAAGTTTTGATCCACCTCTCGTGAAAAAGACAAATTTCCACTGATTCAGTTGGAAGCGGGTTAAATTTGAACTGTAGCTACCTCATAGTTTGCTCTTTATTTTTTCCAAAAATCATTTCTAGGTACATAAGTATCTATTTAATCAGAGAAAAACCAAAAAAATTCCAAGATTCAACCACTAGCTAGGAACGGTCAAGCCCGCCGTTTTGACCGCATTTTGAAACGGGCATAAAAAATTCAAAAAAATCAAAAAATTGGAAAACCTTCGCATTGTATCATTATATGTGACCAAGTTTCCAGGAAAAATAATAAACTTGCAATACAGTAATTATTTTAAAAAAGTGTTCTCAAAAAATGAGCTATCATGCGTGAAGATTCATGGCTTTCAAGCCAAATGATCAATCTTATGGCCACATTCATGGCATAGTTTGTTCAAATGATCTCATATTGTGCACAAGGGTGCATCTTGGAATTCCAAACAATGTTGCATAAGGAAGTTTTCATTTTCGTTGCACGGAAAATTTATTTTCCATTTTCCGAGTGCCCGAAAAGAGGTTTTTTTGTGAAGGAACTACCAAATAATTGTTGCAAAAATGGAACAAATCAATTTTATAAAATACTAGGCCATGTTTTTAATGCACAATTTACCAAATGGTTGGGTGTAAAAAATTTTGATCCACCTCTGGTGGAAAAGATAAATTGCCACCGATTCAGTTGGAAACGGGTCAAATTTGAATTGCAGCTGCCTCATAGTTTGCTATTTATTTTTTCCAAAAATCATTTATAGGTACATAAGTATCTATTTGATCATAGAAACACCAAATTTTTTCCAAGATTCAACCACTATCTAGGAACGGTCAAGCCCGCCGTTTTGACCGCATTTTGAAACGGGCATAAAAAATCAAAAAAATCAAAAAATTGGAAAACCTTCCCATTGTGTCATTATATGTGACAAAGTTTTCAGGAACAATAATAAACTTGTAATATAGTAATTATTTTAAAAAAGTGTTCTCAGAAATGAGCTATCATGCATGAAGATTCATGGCTTTCAAGCCAAATGATCAATCTTATGGCCACATTCATGGCATAGTTTGTTCAAATGATCTAATATTGTGCGCAAGGGTGCATCTTGGAAGTCCAAACAATGTTGCCTAAGGAAGTTTTCATTTTCTTTGCACGGAAAATTCATTTTCCATTTTCCAAGTGCCCGAAATGAGGTTTTTTTGTGAAGGAACTACAAAATAATTGTTGCAAAAATGGAACAAATAAATTTTATAAAGTACTAGGCCATGTTTAATTCACAATTGACCAAATGGGTGGGTGTAAAAAGTTTTGATCCACCTCTGGTGAAAAAGACAAATTACCGCCGATTCAGTTGGAAACGGGTGAAATTTGAACTGCAGGTGCCTCATAGTTTGCTATTTTTTCCAAAAATCATTTATAGGTACATAACTATCTATTTTATCATAGAAACACCAAAAGTTTTCCAAGATTCAACCACTAGTTAGGAACGGTCAAACCCGCCGATTTGACCGCATTTTGAAACATGCATAAAAAATTAAAAAAAAAATTAAAAATTAGAAAACCTTCGCATTGTGTCATTATATGTGACCAAGTTTCTAGAAAATTAATAAACTTGTAATACAGTAATTATTTTAGAAAAGTGTTCTCAGAAATGAGCTACTATGTGTGAAGATTCATGGCTTTGAAGCCAAATGATCAATCTTATGGCCACATTCATGGCATAGTTTGTTCCAATGACCTCATATCGTGCACAAGGGTGCATCTGGGAATGACAAACAATGTTTCCTAAGGAACGTTTCATTTTCTTTGGACGAAAAATTCATTTTCCATTTTTTCGAGTGCCCAAAATGAGTTTTTTTGTGAAGGACCTACCATATATTTGTTGCAAAATTGGACCTAATCAATTTTATAAAATACTAGGCCATATATAATGCACAATTGACAAAATGGTTGGGTGTCAAAAGTTTTGATCCACCTCTGGTGAAAAAGAAAAATTCCCGTCGATTCAGCTAGAAGCGGGTCAAATTTGAACAGCAGGTGCCTCATAGTTTGCTCTTTATTTTTTCCAAAAATATTTTCTAGGTAAATAAGTATCTATTTAATCAGAAACACATGGTTTGATGGCGAGACATCGAGGTTTGGACGGTGGCCGACGGCCCTAACTCTAGAGCGCATACGCTCGCATGCCCCGCGTGGACACCGCGTTCTGGGTGGCCTAGGCATGTCTAGTGGGTTGGGAATTCCCCAGGTAGGTGCTAGGAAGAAAATTATAACATAAGATTCTCATGAGGAGACCGAACTATGCTCAAATATGAATTAGCAGCCAAGTGTTTGATTAGCGATACGGGAAATGCACATGGCCAATGGGTGTGAGTTTTGGCTGAGGATGATCATATACTAAGAAGAATGTCTTCACAAATTTTTAGGGAAATCAAGAATATATAAATAACACTTCCTTCACAAAGTGTTGCTCTGAACAGAATAGGAAAATGAATATTGTTGAGTTATTTTTGAACTAGGCGAGGAAGGTTTTTTGACATATTTGATGAAGATATGATCGAAAAAATTTATGCGAATTTTTTGGGGATTTTTGGAAAACAGAAATATAGGTTGCTTCACAACCTAGGGCAAAAATTGACACATGGACATGACACATAGGCAAAACTGATGAGATGGCGCCTAGTCATCACAACCCACCACAATCTACAAGGCTATGACCATGTATATTGGTCGTTAACAACTAGAAATAAGGCAGCGGACCAGCCCTGTTTGCTTTGTGCCATTTCGTGTAAGGAAATTACGACATTTCTGACCAAAATGGTCGCAATAGTTTAGGGTTTGGAGCCCCCCAAACAACTTTTGATCAATTGGTCTCAAATGTTCATAGATCTATGACCAATTCTTCCAGGGTCACTGACAGAAGGTCACTAGTTGACATATTTCTTGTAGTGATTGGATGACGGAATATCTCGTTCAAATACACATCGGTTCTAGCGATCCACTCAGATATTACTCGATACCACTGTATATCCACTGCTTATCTGCCATCCTCTGCTTTTTTGCAAGACACACAACATAATTAAGGATTCACTTAAATTAATCACATCAAATTTTCATTTTCTACCGCATTCAATCCACCAACATCTCTAATAGGTAAAGATGGGTCCTAATCCCACCCGAGGATATGTAGATTGAGTATGTCCTCCATTCTACCTCGTTCTGAGAAAAAAATTCGGAAGGACCTCCTCGCTGTTCTCCAGATACACGTCTCGGAAAGAGCCGAGAGAATGTGCTCCGGAGAACAACGGGAGGCGCCGTCGAAATCATGTCTCGGAACAGGGTAGAACATGGAGAATGTACACAATCTACACATCCTCGGGCTGTCCGTGCAAAACGCTGGACAATCCGAAAGAGCTGCGGTGATAAATGTGCAATTGAATGCATATTTATCGATGCAACCCTTTCGGACGGGAGACGCCTAGGTTACGCGAATTCATGAGAAAAGAAAATCTAGTGACATGATTATAAGAGGGTAGGAGGTGAAGGTGACTTCGTAGCTCACCCTCGGCTGTAGAGGAGGTAGTCGAACAGCGGTGGGATCACAGACCAACAACTTCGACGACGCTGATTTCAAAAGGTTACAACACAACAAAGCCTATAAATTTAGCAACTAAACAACTTAGATCATCACATGTCCGTACAGTGTCAATTTTTTTAGAAAGATTATCATGATGTAGTATCCACTCATCATGATCCAGATCATCGCATCACATCCAATATGTATAGAAAAAACTACTACAACTACATAAAACATCAAAAAAAGAACCAGCTAACCTATCAACAATATTTTTATATCTATCCATCTATATATCATGATGTAGTATCCACTCATCTATCCATCTATATATCAACAACATTTTTATTTCTCAACTAACCTATCAACAACATTTTTATTTCTCATCTATCCATCTATGTAACTATTTATATATCTAACTAAACTATCCACCTAAACCCTAAACTAACTAACCTATGGTAGCAACGGCAAGTAGCAAGCAGCGGCAGCGGCAGCAAGCAGCAACCAGCGGCAGCAGCAAGCAGCAACCAGTGACAGCAGCAAGCAGCAAGCAGCAGCGGTAGCGGCGGCAGCAAGCATCAAGAGGCAGCAAAGTAGTAGAGCAAGTAGCAGGGAGCTCACCGGCGAGGTAGAGACGGGCCGAGGCGGGGAGGAGCAGGGCGGGGCGGCAACAAGGTTGGGCGAAGAAGGGCGGCAACGGGCTGGGCATAGGTGTCAGCCGCCAGCGTAGTCGGGGATGGGGCGGCCGCAGCCGGGGATGGGGCCACGGAGGACGGGGCGACTAACGGAGTCCTGGACTATGGGGTCCTGGAGGAGCCGACCTATGTGACATGGGCCGGACTGATGGGCCGTGAAGATACGAGATAGAAGGACCTCCCCTGTGTCCGTATGGGACTCTCCTTTGCGTGGATGGCAAGCTTGGCGTTTGGATCATGTACCTTCCTTTCTCGATAACCGACTCTGTACAACCCTAGATCCCTCTGGTGTCTATATAAACCAGAGGGTTTAGTTCATAGAGGCGATCACAATCATATAAGCTAGACATCTAGGGTTTAGCCATTACGATCTCGAGGTAGATCAACTCTTGTAACCCCTATACTCATCAAAGTCAATCAAGCAGGAAGTAGGGTATTACCTCCATTAATAGGGCCCAGACCTGGGTAAACATTTTGTCCCTTGCCTCATTGTTACCTTCAATCCTTAGATGCACAGTTCGGGACCCCCTACCTAAGATCTATCGGTTTTGACACAGACAGTGGCCGGGGATGGGGATGGGCCGGCCCCTGGCGACGACGGTTTTGGGCGGCATGGGCAGTGGGGGTGGTGCGAC
>NC_041383.1:782382418-782383327 GCF_002162155.2 Triticum dicoccoides
GGAGACGGTGGCTTGGGCGGATCCTGGCGCCGATGGCGGTGGCGTGGATGCAGACGGCGGCGGTGTGGGTTGGCCTGCGGGCGGGGGGAGGCGGTGTGGGCTGGGGGGAGAATGAGTGGAGGGGGGGCGTCACGGTGTGGTTAAGGTATCCCTGCATAGGCTTGGTCCCACCTGCCAGGGACATGGGCCGGCAAGTGGATAAGAGGCCATATGCCGACGGCCAGGCCATCGACATAGATTGGAGGCCTATGCCGATGGCGAGGCCGTAGGCATAGATGGCAACCACTTTGATTGGAAAAATAGTCCCACCTCGCCCAGGGACAAGCAATATGACTTGTTTAAATAGTTCACTAATCCATACGTTATAAGCTCCGGTATTCATTAGACTTGTGTGAAGAAAATGGACAATTACTGTGAACCTTTCAGTGGCTGGCCCATGCACTGAACGTTTCACGGTGATAGTCCATTTTCCTTGATGGATGTCGGTGTTTTTATAAATTCAATTATTACTTTTTTTTAGTTTTTTTGTTTCAGTGGCAGGTGTTTCTATAAATTGCCACCACGCTTTCACAAGCATACGAGGTCCCACCGCAACACCTGGCGGCATTGCTACCCCCCCTCCCCTGAGGTACCCCGTCCCGTCTAACCCTGACACAGACGACCACCGGATCTAGTCCTTTGACTTTCGCCGGACGGGGTTTGGCGGGTGGACCTTTTCACCTGGTTGTCATAGCCCAGCCCTTAGCTACACCCCAACACCGTTCTGGCCCAACCCACAGCAAGATTCCCTCCGTGTCATGCCGACGTGCCCGTTTCCCCCCTCCGGAACACGGCGGCAGCAACAACCATGAGGGGGGGGGGGCACGCCCCGGAGCCGCGTGTCAGGTGCCTGCGCATGCCACCACGCTT
>NC_041383.1:782385066-782385671 GCF_002162155.2 Triticum dicoccoides
TGTCATAGCCCAACCCATAGCTACACCCTCGAACAACATCCAGACCAACCCATCACAAGATTCCCTCCGTGTCATGCTGATGTGGCCGTCTCCCCCATCAGGGACACGGCGGCAGCGACGCCCGTGAGGAGGGCACACCCCCGAGCTGTGTGCCGGGTGCCTGCGCATGCCACCATGCTTCCACAAGCGTACGCGGGCCCAACACAACATCTGGCGGCATTGCTACCCCCTCCCCCTAGGTACCCCGTCCCGTCTAACCCTGATATAGATGACCACCGGATCTAGCCCTTTGACTTTCGAACGGACAGGGTTTGACCGATGGACCTTTTCACCTGGTTGTCATAGCCCTGCCCATAGCTACACCCCCGAACAACGTCCCGGCCCAACCCACCGCAAGATTCCCTCTGTGTCATGCCGACGTGGCCATTTCCCCCCTCTGGGACACGACAGCAGCGACGCCCGTGAGGGGGGCACACCCTGGAGCCGCGTGCCGGGCGCCTGCGCATGCCACCACGCTCCCACAAGCGTACGAGGGCCCACGGCAACACCTGGTGGCAATGCTACCCCCAGGCATCCTGTCCCTTCGAACCCTGACACAAACTACC
>NC_041383.1:782385989-782409459 GCF_002162155.2 Triticum dicoccoides
TCATGCCGACGTGGCCATTTCCCCCTCCGGGATACGGCGACAGCGACGCCCGTGAGGGGGGCACACCCCGGATCCGCGTGTCGGGTGCCTGCGCCTGCCGCCAACCTTCCACAAGCGTACGAGGGTCCATCGCAACACCTGGCGGCATTACTACCCCCCGGGTACCCCGTACGTCTCCCCTCTGCGTGACACGATGGAAGCAATGCCCGTGAGGGGGGCAATCGATATATATATATATATATATATATATATATATATATATATATATATATATATAATCGAGATATGTTTTCTATACATAAGGCACATTTAAGTTAACATAGTTACTTTGGGAAAAAATAAAAAGGAAAAAAGAGAAAATAAATAAAATATTAAAAAACATTAGAAATCTATGCCTAAGGCTATGCCGTCAGCATAGCTGTAGGCATGGAACGCTAGAGCCATGGATTGATGACATGGCATATGGCGCGGATCGATGATGTGGCACCGTGCATGGGCCCGCATAGATATGCCACCGCACAGACCAGTGAGCATGTCGGATCGTTGACGGGGCGGAGCACGCGGTTCGATGACGTCGGCATAGCTATGCCGACAACCACCGTTAGTCCCCGTCGGCTTAGGCTTCATGCCGTCACACGGCCCGGGTAGCCAGGCCCACACATATGCCGACGACCGCCTCTATGCCAACGACCGCCGTAGGCATATTGGTGGTGATGCCGACGGCCGATCTGTGCCGACGGCCCCCATCGGCATAGGTGGATGTACGCCGATGGCCTGACCTGGGCCATCGGGATACATCCATCTATGCCGACGGGGGCCGTCGGCATAGATTTGGCCGTCGATGTACGCAGTTATTCTGGTAGTGACTTGCCATAAAAACATTGCCATGTGCTCGTACTTTACGTTCGGGGGTTATCGAGGTCCATATAAAAATATTTTGACACATAAACGAAAGCTTCTAAAATAGAACACTATGAATTAGAATTTTCAAAAAAATGTCTTATGGCATCAGAGTAGCAGCAGCCATAAGTATCATCCAAAGGTCCATGCCAGTTAATATTGGAAGAGATCGATGGGTATTATGTTGCAGAAAACTTCACCAATAGCTCAATCAAAGATACCAATGTGTATTATGTTCGGAGGACTGACTTCACCCCTTCAATGTAGTAACCATCACTCCATCTCTGTTGATGGTTCCACTTCTTCTGATGAGCATTCGCTAGCAAAAGCAATGCGCCACTATGCCTCGAGGAATTTGGTCCCCACGCCAGGTACCACAGCTGCTCAATCTTTTCTTTCTTTTTCGGATACATTGGTGTTTCTTTGGGAAAGAAGGATGGTGGAATAATCTGTCGATTGGGGTACTTAAACATATGGGGAGTGACCGCTTAAAGGTTTCTCCGAAGTGTAATAGAACCCTACTAACCCTGAAACCAAGGAGATGATGAAACAAATGCCAAATATGATGGTTCGCTTATCTCTCACTTGGTTGATGAGGTTACCGAGGTTGGTTTGGATGATGCAAGACCTAGTTCCATGTTTTGTGAATTCACAGCGTCTTCGCGGAAATCTAAATCGCATTCCTCTGAAACCAAACAAAAATAGCCCAAGAAGGCTAAATGTTCCACACCGACCCGAGTTTTCACATGAAAGGCGTGTTTTGGAATAGCAGAGGTCTCTCAAACTTGTCTAAACATAAACACATTGGTGATTGTGTGTGCAAACATGCATTTAATTTTGTGAAAATTTCTGAGGCTGGTAAATGTGACTTTCGCCGGCATGTCCTCGATCACCTATCAGGTGGTTTCGACTACACATGGCATAGTCTACCAGCTCGTGGAAGGTCTGGAGGAATCCTTCTTGGGATACAGACCACGGCCATGGACTTGTTGGCTTCTTCGACCGGTGAATTTCATATCAAAATTCACTTGCGAAACAGAGCTGATAGTTTATATGGAGCCTTGGTTGCAATCCATGGGCTGCCCAAGATGAGTGCAAATCGGCTTTCCTTCGTGAATTGGTTAAACTGACTAAGGATAACACATATCCAATGATTATTGGAAGGGGTGTTAATATCATTAGGTATGAGCAGGAGAAAAACAATAATCCCTTTGACACACATTGGCCATTCCTATTCAATGATGTGATTGACGGTTTGGATCTTCGAGAAGCCAGTATGTTGGGGTGGCAGTTCACCTCCGCTGATAACCGATTTGCGCCGCCATACAAGAAGCTCATTAGGGTGCTCATGGACACCGAATAGGAACTAAAATTTGTTGCGGTAACCCTGCGAACCTAAAGCATATTGAGGCATTATCATATCACGTACCCATTGTCGTGGTTCCAAGTCTGACAGTAGAATGGGGGGTAGGTATGGAGAGGCAGATCCTAGCTATGGAGCAATTGTACACACGAGTATTTTACGAGTTCAGGCCCTTCTCGGAGGAAGTAACAGCCCTACGTCTTGGAGCCCGGAGGCGGTCGACTGTATTACGTGTGTGAAAGGTACAGGGGTGCGAACCCTTCTACCAGTGGAGGGGGGTGGCTTATATAGAGGACGCCAGGACCCTAGCCAGCCCACGTAGCGGAGGGTTAAAGTACATTAAGGCCAGGAGTTACTGGTAACGCCTTATATAAAGTGTCATCATGGCCATAAAGACTAATTAATTACAGACCGTTTGGATACAGAGTAGATCTTGAACTCCTGATGGTCGAGTGAGTCTTCATGGTCGAGTGTCTTCAGGTTCGTCGAGTGTCTTCTAGCCGGTCGAGTGGAATCCCTCTTGGTCGACTGGAAGACGGCTTCTTCTAAGAGATGCCCTTGGGGAGGGTACCTTGGACAGGTCCGTAACCCTACCCTAGGTACATGACTTCATCAGTAGCCCCTGAATGGATCGAGGTTTGAGTGACGACGGAGTTGGCAATCTTTCCGACCTGCTTTCTGATACTGTAAATGTGTTTTTGCTCTGGATCAATGACTTTCAAGTGAGGATGTCAACTTTCGTTCAGTCACCTTGATCCATTCTTTATATCTGTCGAGTGAACTTTATGAACTTGGAGATTTCCGAGCGACGGATCGCAGGAGATCTTCCGTCTGACAAGTTGCCCTGCGGTTAGCGGATTTAGTGGGATCCGAATTTTGGGAAGCGCGCGAAGCGGAGAAGGCCGCGGTACTCGGATGGGATAAGGCAGGGATGCCTCGATTCCCGCGCCGCCTTTTTCGCCATGTATCGCGTGCGCGACTGTTTCGGGATTTGACAGGATTGCCTGGGCCTACCCGTCAGCCACTCGGAAGTGACCCCATATAAGGAACCAGGCGGAGGTTTTCCGAACAGTGCCTCCTCATTTTCTCCTCCCTCGTCTCTAGATTCATTTGCTGCGCTCGCCAACCGCCCAGCACTGCTGCTCCGTTCCAGCATCGTCGGCGACAATGGTGAAGGAGAAGACGGCGGCTTTGGAGCGGGCGAAGAAGGCGATGGCGCAAGCGAAGGGGAGAGCGCCCAGTCGGGGTGGATCCTCATCGCGGTCTCGCCTGCCGTAGGGTTGGATCCAAGGGGATTGGATCCGCTCGACCATCACCCAGAAGGATCTCGACGACCTAGCCAATGAGGGGCTGATCGAGCACGAAGCAGCGCGGCTTCCGGGGGCAGAGTGGCAACCGCAACCTCAGGAGGGTGAGTGCATCCTCTTGGCGACTCTTGTAGATCGAGGGTTTTCTCTGCCGCCGCATCTTTTCTTCCTAGGATTTCTGAATTTCTTCGGAGCTCAGCTTCACCATTTTACCCCAAATTCCATCGCCTATCTCTCCGCCTTTGTATCTTTGTGTGAGAATTTCTTGAGTTGTCGGCCGCATTGGGGCCTCTTCAAACATATATTCACTTGTCGTTCCCAGATGGTGAAAAAGGCCAGCCCAAATTATGAGAGAACCCAGGTGATCCAGATGTGTGGGGGTCTCGGGGTCCAGATGAGGAGTAAGAGCGCTTTCCCTGCTATGACCCTTCCCGAGTCGGTCAGAGGGTGGCAGTCGACCTGGTTCTACTGCCAAGACCGGCCGACGCCAGGGTAGTCGACCGGGCTCCCTCCCTTCTCTATGAGTCGAGTGAGCAAGCCCTCCTCTCTGAAAGTAGTTCCGGAGGAGAAGGCTCAGGTGAAAATGTTGATGGAGCGAGTATTTTAGTTGTTTCGTGGCGGCGTGACCGGCATGGACCTTCTGGAGGTTTTCCTTCGGCGGCGCATCCAACCACTCCAGTACCGGGGCCACCCGATGTGGCTGTATTCTGGCACTGAAGACACCAGTCGGGTCCACCCAGAGGAGGTCGACGATGCTACATTGGAGATGTGGATGACTGCCATCACGGGGAACAAGGACAACCCTCGTGGAGCTAGGAGGATCGTTCCACTCGACCAATCTTATGAGGTGGATAAGGTACGACTATCTTCCTCCGACTGCTCTGCCTATTCTGTGTTGTCGTAAATCAGTCGATTGACCTTTGTCTTGCTTGTTGTCTTTCAGGAAACCACTGAGTTGTACTCGATGCCCAACAGGGCGCAGGCACAGGCCGAAGAGGAGGAAGGAAGCGGAGGCGAAAGTCAAGAGGAGTGAGAGTCGGACGCCGATGAGGGTGAGGAAGACGCAGGTTCTGACGAAGAGGAAGAGGAGGAGGAAGTCACGCCTCCTCATTCCGAAAGGAGGTCCAAGCTCGTCCACGACCCTGCGGCTGATCGTGGCAAGGGAGTCGCGCCTGCTGGGCAGTCGACTAAACGTCCTCGGACAACTTCACCGGCGCCGATTGAAAAGGCGTCGAAGCAACCCTGAGCGGCCCCATCAAAACCGGTGAGAGCCCTACCGAAGATGAGGATGGAGATTCCGACTGTCTCTGGGTAACAGTCATAAATCATGTTTTCCATTCTTGGTCGATTCAATTGCTAACCGACTGATATTTGCAAATCACAGTGCTGCTACTTCTGAGACTTCAGCCAGGCATGAGGATCAAGAAATGGAAGATTCTGCGAATTCTCAGCCTGGTATGATCAGTGTCGTTTCACTTTCGGTCGATTGAATCTTTATTTTTGATTTTGAACTTCTTCTGCAGCTCCGCCTAACGTCGTCATTAATCTTCCTGACGATGACGACGAAGCGCCGCTGAGGCAGAGGAGGAGCAGGAAGGCGACTGTTGGCAAGGCTGCGCAGGTTACGTCAGCACCTGGATCACAGATTCTCGAGGGGAGCAATGTTGCTTGGGCTACCGTGTCCTTTGCGGAGCCGTTGACGGTTGCCCGCCCTTCGTCGTCGAGTGCTGACCCGCCTTCTATCTTCTCCACCTACCATGTCCCGGAGGACCAAGCAAGCGCTGCTAAGGAAGCCATACGCCAGGCCGGGATTATGATGGAGCAGGTGAAGGTGATCCGAACCGCCAGCCAAGCAGCTTATGACGCGAGCTCAGCTCTCCAGAGCAATGTCCAGGTTAGTTGAACACCGACTGGAAATCTTGATATTTGTCATGCACCCACTGGGTGTGTCAATTCTATAGTGGACTGCTGGCAGTCGACTATAGTCTTTGTGTCTTGAGATTTCTCACTTTACTTGTTCCACTCGACCATGGTCGAGTGGAACAATGAAACTGGTGGGGGCACGCTGAGTGCACCCACTGGGTGTAGTCCCCGAGACCGTGGTCGATTGCTGGCAATCGGCTATGGTCTAAAAATTTCTCTTTTTTTATCTTTTTTTTACAGTTAACTGCTTCTGGTCGACTGATCGACTCTGAGTCTAGCTGATAGAACTAGTGGGGGCACGCTGAGTGCACCCACTGGGTGTAGTCCCCGAGACTACAGTTGAATGTTTAGATTCATCTGTAGTCTTAGATATAGTATGATTTTTCCTTTAGTCACTCGGAAGTGATCTGCCGTTGATGTTTGTCGACTGAACTTTCGCAGAAATCTTGTGACCTTGTTTCTCGTTATACCGAATTGGAGAACAAGTATATCCATCTTGAGCTTGACCAAAAGCTTGTCCAAGAGAACTTCACGAAGGCGAAGGAGGAGGCAAAAGGTATGTTCAGTGAGAATCTTGACGACTATCCTCGCTTCTTGCCTGTCTCCGAATCTGATCTTATTGTGATTTTCGCAGAAAAACTGAGGGATGCTCTGAAGAAGAAGGACCTTGATCTTGCCGAGGCGCAGAAAACAGCTGCAGACAAGACTAGGCTTGCAGAAGAGAAGTTGACTTCCGTCAACAAACTTGAAGAAGAAAACACTAATCTGAAAGCTGCTCTTGACGTGGCCAACCAAGAAGTCACTCGACTGAGGAATGCCAATATGGTCCTGGACGACAAAGCTGGTGAACTGGCAGGAAAGAAGAATGACTTGGAGCTTTATCTGGGAGGACTCGCCAAAAAGTTGTTCCTCATGCTCGAAGGTAACCTCTTATCTCCGATTGGTAGTTACTGTCTTGCTGTAGGGGCGTTAACTTATTCTTGAATCATGTCCACAGAATTCTGCCAAAACTTTGAAGAGGAGACTAGTCGAGTGGAGACTGGCTTGGATCCCATCAATTCTTCGGTGAAGGATGAAATTGCTATGAACGTGCTCCGCCTCGAGTCCCGCATTGTTGCAGTGGTCGATTACCTTGCAAGACTGAAGGCTGCTGTATCGCGCATCGACACATCGCTCTGGCCAGAAGAAACACTTCAGAACGACCTTGAGTCACTGATGACTCGACTGAACGAGATTCCGAGTCGAGTGCAAGAGTGGAAGAAGTCTTCTGCCAGGTGCGGTGCTGACGTTGCTTTGTCCTTGGTCCGCGTCCACTGCAAAGAAGCGAGAGAAGACAAACTGGTGTCTCTCAAGGTGGCCAACACTAGGAAGCATGACTTTCGTTCTTTCATGCAGACATTCATCGCGGCTGCCACTCGGATCGCAGATGGGATCGACCTGGATGAGTTTGTTGCGCCTTCCAGCCCTCCGCAGGAGGGGTAAAAAACTTCTATGCTCGATGATTTGAATTTGCCTCAGAATGTCGAGTGATTTTTGTAACCGCCAAACTTTAACAGGCTTGATGCCTGAGCACTTCTGGGTCCGTAGGACGTTATCCGAACTTGATTTGCCATTGAAATACGTTTGCTTCTTTCGGATAAACATCTTCTTTGGGTTGGAATATATGCCAGCATCTGAAATGCTCTTTTGCAGGTAGGAGTGAAGCACAAATTGCAGTCGACTTGTGCTCGTCATGTTTGGGCGAGTGCTTGGTTGCAACCAAGCCTCCGAGTGAGAAACTTGTTCTCCACTCGGAAGGATTTTAGAAACTTAGGCGAGCACTGAGCTGCAGCTAAGCCCCCGAGTGGGAGGTTTGCTCTCCACTCGGCAGGAATTTAGAAACTTAGGCGAGCACTGAGCTGCAGCTAAGCCCCCGAGTGGGAGGTTTGCTCTCCACTCAGCAGGAATTTAGAAACTTAGGCGAGCAATGGACTGCAGCTAAGCCCCCGAGTGGGAGGTTTGCTCTCCACTCGGCAGGATTTTAGAAACTTAGGCGAGCACTGGGCTGCAGCTAAGCCCCCGAGTGGGAGGTTTGCTCTACACTCGACAGGATTTTAGAAACTTAGGCGAGCACTGGGCTGCAGCTAAGCCCCTGAGTGGGAGGTTTGCTCTCCACTCGGCAGGATTTTAGAAACTTAGGCGAGCACTGGGCTGCAGCTAAGCCCCCGAGTGGGAGGTTTGCTCTCCACTCGACAGCATTTTAGAAACTTAGGCGAGCACTGGGCTGCAGCTAAGCCCCCGAGTGGGAGGTTTGCTCTCCACTCGGTAGGATTTTCGTGGCACGGCTTTGGAGGAGCAGGTAGCAGCCGACCTGCGCTTCGTCCTCCTTGCGGGACGCATGTTGTGTTTGTGATGTAGCTCGGAAGGAGGAAGCGGGGGTTGACCTGCGCCTCGTCCTCCTTGCGAAGCGTACAATGTCTTTTATTCTTAGGCGAACACAAGGTTGCAGCTAAGCCTCCGAGTGGAAGACAGGCTTATCACTCGGTAGGATTTTCAAAAACTTAGTCGAGCACTGGGCTGCAGCTAAGCCTCCGAGTGGAAGGCTGGCTTACCACTCGGTAGGATTTTAGAAAACTTAGGCGAGCACTGGGCTGTAGCTAAGCCCCCGAGTGGAAGGCTGGCTTACCACTCAGTAGGATTTTGTTTACTTAGGCGAGTACTTGGACTGCAGCTAAGCCTCCGAGTGGAAGGCTGGCTTATCACTCGGTAGGATTTTGTTTACTTAGGCGAGTACTTGGACTGTAGCTAAGCCTCCGAGTGGAGGGCTGGCTTACCACTCGGTAGGATTTTAGAAAACTTAGGCGAGCACTGGGCTGCAGCTAAGCCCTCGAGTGGAAGGCTGGCTTACCACTCGGTAGGATTTTGTTTACTTAGGCGAGTACTTGGACTGCAGCTAAGCCTCCGAGTGGGAGGCTGGCTCACCACTCGGTAGGATTTTGTTTTAACTTAGGCGAAACGGTTTCGCAGCTAAGCCTCCGAGTGGCAGGCTGGCTTACCACTCTGTAGGATTTTTTACAAGCTTAGGCGAAACGGGTTCGCAGCTAAGCCACCCACTGGGGGACAGATTTATGAGAGCAAAAGCAATAACAATCACTAAGAAAATTATGAAACTCTTGTCTTTAATGAATACACTACAGGAGTACTTTTATTACAACTCATCCGAGTGAAAAACTTAAGTATAAAAAGGGCGGAGTAAGTCCGCGTTCCATGCTCTGGGCTCATCAATCTGGTGCTCGACATTGTAAAGGCGGTATGCCCCATTATGGAGAACTTTGGTGACAATGAAGGGACCTTCCCAAGTAGGAGGAAGCTTGTGTGGTTTCTGCTGATCTACTAGGAGAACTAAATCTCCCTCCTGGAAAGCTCGACTCTTTACATTTCTGGCATGGAAGCGATGCAAGTCCTGCTGGTAAATGGTCGATCGGATCAAGGCCATCTCTCTTTCTTCTTCTAGAAGGTCGACCGCGTCCTGTCGGGCTTGCTCTGCTTCAGCTTCGGTGTATAGTTCGACTCGGGGTGCATTGTGAAGCAGGTCACTCGGCAAGACTGCTTCAGCTCCGTAGACCAAGAAGAACAGAGTCCTCCCAGTTGACCGGTTTGGCGTGGTCCTTAACCCCCAAAGCACCGATGGAAGTTCGTCGACCCATGCACCGGCTGCGTGCTTGAGGTCGCGCATTAGTCGGGGTTTCAACCATTTGAGAATTAAGTCATTTGCACGTTCTTCTTGTCCATTCGACTGGGGGTGAGCGACCGAAGCATAGTCAACTCGTGTACCCTGAGATGTGCAGAAAGATCTGAATTCTTCAGAGTCGAAATTTGACCCATTGTCTGTGATGATGTTGTGTGGAACTCCATATCTGAATACCAACTCCCTGATGAAGCTGACGGCGGTGCCGGCATCTAGATTCTTGATGGGTTTAGCCTCAATCCACTTAGTGAACTTGTCGACTGCTACCAATACATGGGTGTAGCCGTTTCTGCCTGTTCTCAATGGTCCAACCATCCCCACACAGCAAAAGGCCAGACGAGTGGAATGGTTTTCAAGGCTGAGGTGGGTTTGTGTGACATATTGGAGTAAAATTGACATCCTTCACACTTGTCGACTATCTCTTTCGCCATCTCATTTGTTTTGGGCCAATAGAAACCAGCTCGGTATGCTTTAGCCACGATGGTCCAAGAAGACGCATGATGGCCGCAGGTTCCCGAGTGGATGTCGTTGAGAATCATTCGACCTTCTTTTGGTGTTATGCATTTCTGGCTGACTCCAGTCGCACTTTCCCTATATAACTGTCCCCTCATGACGGTGAAGGCTTTGGATCGGCGGACGATCTCCCGAGCCTCTTCTTCATTCTCGGGGAGCTCTTTTCTCAGAATATAGGAGATATAGGGCACTGTCCAATCGGGAGTGATGACCAGAACTTCCATGACCAAGTCGACCACAGCTGGGACCTCGACTTCAGTCGGATCTGTGGCGCTCTTTGGCTGCGGGGCTTCCTCGGTGAAGGGATCTTCTTGAACTGACGGCGTGTGAACATGCTCCAAGAACACGTCACTCGGAATAGCTTCCCTCTTGGAACCTATCTTGGCCAAGTCATCGGCTGCTTTCAGTCGGGGAACGTGATGGAGCTCTAATCCCTCAAATTTCTTCTCCAGCTTTCTGACTGCATTGCAGTATCCAGTCATGGCTGGGCTTCTCACGTCCCACTCCTTCATCACTTGATTGACCACTAAGTCTGAGTCCCCGTAGACCATGAGGCGACGGACGCCGAGTGAAATGGCCATACGCAACCCATACAAGAGCGCTTCGTATTCTGCTTCATTGTTGGAGGAATCAAAGTGAATCTGGAGTACATATCTGAGCTTATCTCCTCGGGGGGGAACCAAGACCACCCCGGCACCGGAACCATTCGGCATTTTGGAGCCATCGAAGAACATAGTCCAGTGCACCGAGTGAACTTGGGTTGGTAACTGCTGTTCAGTCCACTCGGCGAGGAAATCTGCTATTGCTTGGGACTTGATAGCTTTCTTTGCCTCAAATCTGATATCAAGGGGAAGAAGTTCAATCGCCCATTTTGCCACTCGACCGGTTGGGTCTCTGTTGTGCCGAATCTCTGATAAGGGGGCGTCGGTGACGATTGTGATAACTGAAGGAAATATGCCCTAGAGGCAATAATAAAGTTATTATTTATTTCTGTAAATCATGATAAATGTTTATTATTCATGCTAGAATTGTATTAACCGGAAACATAATACATGTGCGAATACATAGACAAACATAGTGTCACTAGTATGCCTCTACTTGACTAGCTCGTTTATCAAAGATGGTTATGTTTCCTAGCCATGGACAAAAGAGTTGTCATTTGATTAACGTGATCACATCATTGGGAGAATGATGTGATTGACTTGACCCATTCCGTTAGCTTAGCACTTGATCGTTTAGTATGTTGCTATTGCTTTCTTCATGACTTATACATGTTCCTGTAACTATGAGATTATGCAACTCCCGTTTACCGGAGGAACACTTTGGGTGCTACCAAACGTCACAACGTAACTGGGTGATTATAAAGGAGTACTACAGGTGTCTCCAAAGGTACATGTTGGGTTGGCGTATTTCGAGATTAGGTTTTGTCACTCCGATTGTCGGAGAGGTATCTCTGGGCCCTCTCGGTAATGCACATCACTATAAGTCTTGCAAGCAATGTAGCTAATGAGTTAGTTACAGAATGATGCATTACATAACGAGTAAAGAGACTTGCCGGTAACGAGATTGAACTAGGTATTAGATACCGACGATCGAATCTCGGGCAAGTAACATGCCGATGACAAAGGGAACAATGTATGTTGTTACGCGGGTTGACCGATAAAGATCTTCGTAGAATATGTAGGAGCCAATATGAGCATCCAGGTTCCGCTATTGGTTATTGACCGAGAATAGTTCTAGGTCATGTCTACATTGTTCTCGAACCCGTAGGGTCCGCACGCTTAAGGTTTCGATGACAGTTTTATTATGAGTTTATACGTTTTGATGTACCGAAGGAGGTCGGAGTCCCGGATGAGATCTGGGACATGACGAGAAGTCTCGAAATGGTCGAGACATAAAGATCGATATATTGGACGACTATATTCGGAGTTCGGAAAGGTTCCGAGTGATTCGGGTATTTTTCGGAGTACCGGGGAGTTACGGGAATACGGGGAAGAGTATTGGGCCTTAATGGGCCTTAGTGGGAAGGAGCCATGAGGTGGCGCGCGCCCCTCCCAAGCCCAGTCCGAATTGGACAAAGGGTTTGGGGCGTGGCCCCCCTCTCCCTTCCTTCTCCACTCCCCTCCTTTCCCCCCTTCTCCTAGTTGGACTAGGAAAGAAGGAGTCCTACTCCCGGTGGGAGTGGGACTCCCCTTGGCGCGCCCTCCTTGGCTGGCCACCCCCTCCCCCTTGGCTCCTTTATATACGGGGGCAGGGGGGCACCCCATGACACACAAGTTGATCTACGGATCGTTTCTTAGCCGTGTGCGGTGCCCCCCTCCACCATATTCCACCTCGGTCATATCGTCGCGGAGTTTAGGCGAAGCCCTGTGCCGGTAGAACATCATCATCATCACCACGCCGTCGTGCTGACGGAACTCATCCCCGAAGCTTTGCTGGATCAGAGCCCGGGGATCGTCATCGAGCTGAACGTGTGCTGAACTCGGAGGTGTCGTACGTTCGGTGCTTGGATCGGTCGGATCGTGAAGACGTACGACTACATCAACCGCGTTGTGCTATGTCATCACCATGATCTTGCGTGTGCGTAGGAATTTTTTTGAAATTACTACGTTCCCAACAGTGGCATCCGAGCCTAGGTTTTATGGTTTGATATTTTATGCACGAGTAGAACACAAGTGAGTTGTGGGCGATATAAGTCATACTGCTTACCAGCATGTCATACTTTGGTTCGGCGGTATTGTTGGATGAAGCGGCCGGGACCGACATTACGCGTACGCTTACGCGAGACTGGTTCTACCGCCGTGCTTTGCACACAGGTGGCTAGCGGGTGTCAGTTTCTCCAGCGTTAGTTGAACCGAGTGTGGCTACGCCCGGTCCTTGCGAAGGTTAAAACAGCACCAACTTGAAAAACTATCGTTGTGGTTTTGATGCGTAGGTGAGATTGGTTCTTGCTTAAGCCCGTAGCAGCCACGTAAAACTTGCAACAACAAAGTAGAGAACGTCTAACTTGTTTTTGCAGGGCATGTTGTGATGTGATATGGTCAAGACGTGATAAGATATAAGTTGTTGTATGAGATGATCATGTTTTGTTGAAGTTATCGGCAACTGGCAGAAGCCCTATGGATGTCTCTTTGTTGCATAAGATGCAAGTGCCAAATAATTGCTTTACTTTATCGCTATACGATAGCAATAGTTGCAAGAGCAATAGTTGGTGAGACAACCATGTGATGACACATTGATATAGATCAAGATGATGAAGATCATGGTGTCGTGCCGGTGACGATAGAGATCATGACAGTACTTTGGAGATGGAGATCAAAGGCGCAAGATGATCATGGCCATATCATGTCACATATTTTGATTGCATATGATGTTTATCTATTATACATCTTATTCTTGCTTTGATTGACGGTAGCATTTTAAGATGATCTCTCACTAATTATCAAGAAGTGTTCTCCCTGAGTATGCACCGTTGCCAAAGTTCGTCGTGCCCAGACACCATGTGATGATCGGGTGTGATAAGCTCTACGTCCATCTACAACGGGTGCAAGCCAGTTTTTGCACACGCGGAATACTCAGGTTAAACTTGACGAGCCTAGCATATGCATATATGGCCTCGGAGCACGGAGACCGAAAGGTCGAGCGTGAATCATATAGTAGATATGATCAACATAGTGATGTTCACCATTGAAAACTACTCCATCTCACGTGATGATCTGTTATGGTTTAGTTGATTTGGATCACGTGATCACCTAGATGACTAGAGAGATGTCTGTCTAAGTGGGAGTTTTTAAGTAATATGATTAATTGAACTTTAATTTATCATGAACTTAGTCCTGGTAGTATTTTGCAAATTATGTTGTAAGATCAATAGCTTGCGTTGTTGCTTTCATATGTTTATTTTGATATGTTCCGAGAGAAAATTGTATTGAAAAATTTTAGTAGCAATGATGCGGATTGGATCCGTGATCTGAGGTTTATCCTCATTGCTGCGCAGAAGAATTATGTCCTTGATGCACCGCTAGGTGACAAACTTATTGCAGGAGCAGATGCAGACGTTATGAGTGTTTGGCTAGCTCAATATGATGACTACTTGATAGTTTAGTGCACCATGCTTAACGGCTTACAATCGGGATTTCAAAGATGTTTTGAACATCATGGACCATATGAGATGTTCCAGGAATTGAAGTTAATATTTCAAGCAAATACCCGAGTTGAGAGATATGAAGTCTCCAACAAGTTCTATAGCTAAAAGATGGAGGAGAATCGCTCAACTAGTGAGCATGCGCTCAGATTGTCTGGATACTTCAATCGCTTGAATCAAGTGGGAGTTAATCTTCCAGATAAGATAGTGATTGACAGAATTCTCTAGTCACCATCACTAAGTTACTAGAACTTCGTGATGAACTATAGTATGCAAGGGATGACAAAAACGATTCCTGAGCTCTTCGTGATGTTGAAATCGACGAAGGTAGAAATCAAAAAGGAGCATCAAGTGTTGATGATTGACAAGACCGCTAGTTTCAAGAGAAGGGCAAAGGGAAAGAAAGGGAACTTCAAGTGGAAAGACAAGCAAGTTGTCACTCCTGCTAAGAAGCCCAAAGCTGGACCATAGCCTGAAACTGAGTGCTTACACTGCAAAGGAAATGGTCACTGAAAGCGGAAATGCCCTGAACATTTGGTGGATAAGAAGGATGGCAAAGTGAAAAAAGGTATATTTGATATACAGGTTATTGATATGTGCATTACCAGTGTTTATAGTAGCCCCTGAGTATTTGATACTTGTTCAGTTGCTAAGATTAGTAACTCGAAACAGGAGTTATATAAACAGAGATTGGTTGAAGGGGAAGTGACGATGAGTGTTGGAAGTGGTTCCAAGATTGATATGATCATCATCGCACACTCCCTATATTTTCGGGATTAGTGTTGAACCTAAATAAATGTTATTTGGCGTTTGCGTTGAACATGAATATGATTTGATCATGTTTATTGCAATACGGTTATTCATTTAAAATCAGAGAATAATTGTTGTTCTGTTTAAATGAATAAAACCTTTGATGGTCATACACCCAATGAAAATAGTTTGTTGGATCTTGATCGTAGTGATACACATATTCATAATATTGATGCCAAAAGATGCAAAGTTGATAATGATAGTGCAACTTATTTGTGGCACTGCCGTTTGGGCCATATCGGTGTAAAGCGCATGAAGAAACTCCATAAAGATGGATTTTCGGAATCACTTGGTTATGAATCATTTGATGCTTGCGAACCGTGCCTTTTGGGCAAGATGACTAAAACTCCGTTCTTCGGAACAATGGAATGAGCAACAAACTTGTTGGAAATAATACATACTGATGTATGCAGACCAATGAGTATTAAGGCTCGTGGCGAGTATCGTTATTTTCTGACCTTCACAGATGATTTAAGCAGATATGGGTATATCTACTTGATGAAACATAAGTCTGAAATAGTTGAAAGGTTCAAAGAATTTCAGAGTGAAGTGGAAAATCATCGTAACAAGAAAATAAAGTTTCTGCGATCTGATCGTGGAGATGAATATTTGAGTTACGAGTTTGGTCTTCGATTAAAACAATGTGGAATAGTTTCACAGCTCACGCCACCTGGAACACCACAACGTTATGGTGTGTCCGAACGTCGTAACCGCACTTTATTGGATATGGTGCGATCTATGATGTCACTTATTGATTTACCATTGTCATTTTGGGGTTATGCATTAGAGACAGCTGCATTCACATTAAAAGGGCACCATCTAAATCCGTTGAGACGACACCATATGAACTGTGGTTTAGCAAGAAACCCAAGTTGCCATTTCTTAAAGTTTGGGGTTGTGATGCTTATGTGAAAAAAGTTTCATCCTCATAAGCTCAAATCCAAATCGGAGAAGTGCTTCTTCATAGAATACCCAAAGGAAACTGTTGGGTACACCTTCTATCACAGATCCGAAGGCAAGATATTCGTTGCTAAAAACAGATCCTTTCTAGAGAAGGAGTTTCTGGTGCCAAGTGCCAGTTGTTGTTTTCTGCATGTTTTTTACATCGCAGAAAATCAATATCAGATGGAGTCCAAATGCCACGCCAATTTATGATGATTTTTTATGGACCAGAAGGAAGAAGTTGGGCCCTGGTTGCACCTGGGGGGAGTCCCGAGGAGGGGACAACCCTCCAGGGTGCGTCAGGAGGCCCAGGCGCGCCCTGGTGGGTTGTGCCCACCTCGGGTGCCCCCTGGACCGCCTCTTTGCTCTATAAATACCCCAATATTCTAGAAACCCTAGGGGAGTCGACGCAATTTTCATCCAGCCACCGCAGAGTCTAGAACCATGAAGATCCAATCTAGACACCATCATGGAGGATTTCACCAGTTCCATTGGTGCCTCTCCGATGATGCGTGAGTAGTTCTTTGTAGACCTTCGGGTCCGTAGTTAGTAGCTAGATGGCTTCCTCTCTCTCTCTCTCTCTCTCTCTCTCTCTCTCTCTCTTATCAATACAACAATCTCTTGGAGATCCATATGATGTAAGTCTTTTGGCGGTGTGTTTGTTGGGATCTGATGAACTTCGAGTTTATCAATCCATGAAAGTTATCCACGAGTAGTTAGTAGCAACGATACATACGTGTCGGTTCCCTTTCTGTCACTGGGATCAAGCACCGTAAGATCGAACCCACAACCGGGCACCTCTTCCCATTGCAAGATAAATAGATCAAGTTGGCCAAACAAAACCCAAATATTAGAGAAGAAATACGAAGCTATAGGAGATTGAGCATATAAGAGATCAAAGAACTCAAATAACTGATATAAAAAGAAACCCAAGAGAGAGAGAGGGGGGGGAAGCCATCTAGCTGGATAGCTGGAGTTTGCATATTTTGTTAGTACCTTTAGGATTGACAAAACCTTCTGGTTGCATCATATACAACTCTTCTTTTAAGAAAACCATTAAGGAATCTAGTTTTGACATCCATTTGCCAGATTTCATAAAATGTGGCAATTGCTAACTTGATTCGGACAGACTTTAAGCCTCGCTACAGTTGAGAAAATCTCATTGTAGTCAACACCTTGAACTTGTCAAAAACCTTTTGCGACAAGTCGAGCTTTATAGATAGTAACACTAAAATCAACGTCCGTCTTCCTCTTGAAGATCCATTTATACAATATGGCTTGCCGATCATCGGGCAACTCCACCAAAGTCCACATTTTGTTCTCATACATGGATCCCATCTTAGATTTCATGGCCTCAAGCCATTTCGCGGAATCTGGGCTCATCATCGCTTCCTCATAGTTTGTAGGTTCATCATGCTCTAGTAACATGACTTCCGGAATAGGATTACCGTACCACTCTGGTGCGGATCTTAATCTGGAAGATCTACAAAGTTCGGTAGTAACTTGATCTGAAGTTTTATGATCATCATCATTAGCTTACTCACTAATTGGTGTAGGAATCACTGGAACTGATTTCTGTGATGAACTACTTTCCAATTCGGGAGAAGGTACAAATTACCTTATCAAGCTCTAAGGATAAAAAGACGGGATCCATATCTGCTGCAATAGATAAATGGATCTTGTCTACATCATGTCATCGTTCTTATTGCATTACTCCGTTTTCCATGAACTTAATACACTAGATACATGCTGGATAGCGGTCGATGTGTGGAGTAATAGTAGTAGATGCAGGCAGGAGTCGGTCTACTAATCTTGGACGTGATGCCTATGTAATGATCATTGCGTGGATATCGTCATGATTATTGAAGTTCTATCAATTGGCCAATAGTAATTTGTTCACCCACCGTTTGCTTTCTTTCTCGAGAGAAGCCACTGGCGAAACCTACGGCCCCTGGGTCTTCTTTCTCATATATTTGCCTTGCGATCTACTTTTTCCTTGCATTTATTTTCAGATCTATTAAACCAAAAAATACAAAAATACCTTGCTGTAATTTATTTGTTCCACGATCTATTTATCCCATCTACAAATTTACCTCACGTCCTTTGCCTATCTTAAGGCGCTGTACCCCGAAAGGGATTGACAACCCCTTTAACACGTTGGATTGCGAGGTATTGTTATTTGTGTGTAGGGGTTGTTTACGTTGTATTGTCTGTAAATTTGAAGTTGAACTTAATTAAACAAGCCAAGCAATTCTATTTGTTCACAATCACAAGAAATTTGTCCCCCGCCATATTTTCTTCCCCTCTGTTTGGTTCTCCTACTGGTTCGATAACCTTGGTTTCATATCTGAGAGAAATACCTACCGCCGCTGTGCTTCATCATCCCTTCCTCTTTGGGGAAATACCGACGTAGCTTCAAGAGACATCAAAAGGAATTTCTGGCGCCTTTGCCGGGGAGGAACTTCAACATCAACCAGGTTCCTAATCACAAATCTCATCTCCTCGCAATTTACTTTATTTGCCATTTGCCTCTCGTTTTCCTCTCCCCCACAAAAATTTGTCATTTTATTCGTCCTCTTTTTCGTTCGCCATTTTCTCGTCAGATATCTTCTTTGCTTGTGTGCCATGTGTCTTCTATTTGCTTGCGTATTTGCTTGCCAAATATCTCTTGATATGGATCATTATCCACTTGCTAGTCTTTTCAAGAGATCCAATTATCATGAACAAATTGCTAGTGATTTGAGTACACTAGATTATCTTTATGAAGTTTTGCTTGAGATTCATGAAGTGATTCATGATAGCTCTTTGAGTGAAAAGCATGATTGCAATGATTTTACTATAATTTCTATTAATGTCAACTGTGCTAACAATATGCAAAATCCCAAGCTTGGGGATGCTAATTTTGTTATGTCCACTACTTATTGCAATGATCACGATTGGGGTGATTCTTCTTATGATCTTGAAAATTTATTTAAGCCCCGTGATAAATATGAGATTGATAATAGTGTTTGCAATAATATTGAAAGTGGGTTTGGAAGAGTGTCAACTTTAGATCCGACTACTTTGGAGAATGTGCAATCTTATGAAATTTTTGATAAAAGTGGGTTTGGAGAGGTCATGACTTTAGTTAATGTTAATCCCAATATTTTGGAAAAGTGACAACTTCGGATGCATGTGGATCGTGTTGAGAATATGTTATGTGATAGCTATATTGTTGAATTTTCTTTTGATCCTGCATGTAATTATTATGAGAGAGGAAAATATGGTTGTAGAGATTTTTCATGGTACTAAATTACCTCTCTTCATGTTGAGATTGCTAATGTTTCTTTCTTCTTCATTGCATATGGTAGTTTTTGCTTGCCTTATAATTTGTTTGCTTATAAATTGCCTATGCATAGGAAGTATGTTAGACTTATATGTGTTTGTCACGTGCTATATGATGCTCTCTTCGTGCCTCAATTCTTGTCTTTCATGAGAACATCATCAAAATTATCACTGCCTAGCTAGGGGCGTAAAACTATAGCACTTGTTGGGAGGCAACCCGTTGAATAAAATTCATTTTTGCTTTTTGCTTTCTGTTCTTGAGTGTTAGAACAATTATTCTACTATTATGATTTTGTTTTTTGTGTATTAATTAGTGTTTGTGCCAAGTAAAGCCTTTAGGATCTTCTGGGGTGATAGTTGTTTGATCTTGCTGAAAAACACAGAAATTTGCGCTCACGATAATAATTATCATAAATCACAAAAACGAGCTTTTGCCCTTATTATTTTGCAGAAGGTTAATGTACAAATAATACTGGTCGTCCTAATTTCTTAGAAATTTTTGAGTTACATAAGTATTCAAAAGTTGCAGATTACTACAGACTATTCTGTTTTGACAGATTTTGTTTTCTTTGTGTTGTGTGCTTAGTTTGATGGCTCTATGGTTTTATTTGATGAGTTTTTGCCATAGAAAAGTTGGAATACAGTAGATATCTATTCCTAACAATAAAGTGCGGATTGACTCCTTAGGGTTCACTGTCGTAATACGCTTTCTCCAGTCGTAATACACTTTCATGATTCGTATAGACAAAATCATAATATAAACAAGGTGGTATTAATTTGGGGATGTCTATTTTTCCTCTCTCGGGCTAACGAACCGGGCCACATCTGCTGCCGGTAGTGCATGCTGCTCTGGCCACGCGCCCCTCGCATCCCCCTCGGCCACACGCCCCCGCAACTTTACCCAGCTCCACCCTTGACTAGTCGCGCCACCAACGGCGCGAGGTTGTCATCGTTGTCATCGTCACCCTCAAGGTAAATCTCTTCTTTCCCGAGAAAGACGGACATTCGAGGCTGGTTGCCGGATCCCGCTGCCGAGTCAGCGCTTGGAGCCGAATCCCGCTGCTACAGAGCGGTGCTGGATAGAGTGGAGGAGAACTTTGGGTCGCTGGCGGTTGGGACGGGGAGGGAGGGATTGGTGCTCTAATCTGAATTTAGACATGGTTAATGTCAGTTGAATCGTCAAAGATCTGCGCTGGTAATGGTTACTGGAAGGCAGATGCTTGAAGGAGAAGGGAATAACGAGGAAATTTGGTTCAGTGGAGAGGACACTGATGCCATGAAAGCGTCCAGCGCGGCCACCCCACATGTTCTGCAAGACGCTCATTGCTTCCGACATCAGCATGCAGGGGGCTTCTCTCCACTGGTACATGGCACTGGAGACCAAGAGATTTTGTTACCTCTAGGTGACTTGGTAGTGACTTTTTGGTTGTCCTGTGAAGGATTACGTCCTGCAGAGGCCGTCCAAAGAGTTCCTGAGCTCGTGGCCAATAATGATATGCTCGGCACCAAATGGAGGTTCTGGCATATAGCTCATGTTCTTTATTTGTTTGGCTGCGGGTCCACGTACGTATAGTTAGATATATGTAGGAGTTATACAATGCTGCAATATTACAAGAAAATGAAAGGCATGAGAGATGATTGTTTATATTTATAAACCAGTCAACGAATGAAGATTGTTGGTCAGGTTTTGCTATCGTCCATGACTCTCTATGGTAGACATTTGCTCTCTGCTCACTGTAAGAGGCAATCAGCAGCAGATATTCTTGATTACTAGACCAACAAACAAAGGTGTTGAAAAATTCATTGCATTAGAGAAAACTGAATACGTCTATAAGTTCTTTAATACTCCCTCCGCCCGGAAATACTTGTCATTGAAATGGATGTATCTAGATGTATTTTAGTTCTAGATACATTCATTTTCATCCATTTTGATGACAAGTAATTTTGAACGGGGGGAGTAATACATATTACAAAATGTACCTTTTTGAAATTGAAATATTATATATTTCATTATTAGATACAAACTCTAAGTATTCATGGGTATAGGGAATATTTACCTAAGATTGTACAAAAAATATTTATCCAACAATAGACTTGATTATACTGATAACTTTCAGCTTGCACAGGGACCACTTATGGTACAAATCACGTCTGCCCCTTCGGCCCTTTTTTTTATCCTTACACCTTTATGCATCAAGCTTGATGATAAATTCTTGGAGTATAGAAAATCTTTCTTGCATATTCAGAACTAATATGCAAAGACACCAGGTACCAGGTAAGGTGATCGAAGAGTATTGCTTGCATTTATTCGATGGTGTTCATGTAGCGCGTTTCTATATGAGGTGCCATTTCCTATAGCGGCGGGTTGGAATTGAGAGGATGAGATAATAGGTGGAGAAAGAAAAAGAATTTTTTAATTTTAAAAAAAGCCGCCAATGTTATCTAGGATCATCAAGGTACATGTTCAACATGACTGATATTGCACCACTAGAATATTTATGTATCTAAACCTAATTTTCATGCCCTGCGTTTTCCCATTGCAACACACAAGTATGTTTGCTAGTAATACAAAAACAAAATAAGAATTGGTTTTACACGGCACTTATATTAGTGGTTTGCTTTCTTTTACTAACGGAGATCACAAGAGTTTTGTTGAGTTTTGTATGATTGAAGTTTTCAAGATTTGGGTTCTCTTACGATGGTTGAAAGAAAGGATAGAAGAGCCTAAACTTAAGGATGACCCAGCATCCCAAGCTATTATCCAAGAATGAGCAACCAACTAAACTTGGGGATGCCCCCGAGTCACATGATATGTGTTTTGCTTGGAGCATCTTGTATTATATGTGTCTTTTCTTGTTTTATTTTGTGCTTTAAGTCATAAATACTTGCTGGACACACCTATTTCAGAGAGCCAAAATTATGTCATGACTTGTTAGAATTGCTCTCTATGCTTCACTTAAATTTTTATGAGCAGTGGACTTGCTCTAGTGCTTCACTTATATATTTTTGAGCACGGTGTGCTTAGTATTTTTGAAGAAATGCTCTCTTGCTTCATTAGATTTATTTGAGAGTTAGTAAAATTTTGAAGAAATTCGCTCTTTCTTCACTTAAATTATTTTGAGAGAAATAAAATAAGCTATGCTCATGATCTTCACTTATATTTGTTTGAGCTTATGAAAAGCAACACATGAAAATTAGTCCCAAAGTGATAGATATCCAAGAAGGATAAAGAAGAAGAAAAAATATGTCATGAAGATCATTGGACAAAATAAACTTGATTCTTAGTAATAGTTTTGAGATATGCTGATGTGATATGTGAGTTATGTTGATGAGTAATTGTGCTCTAGTAAGAATATTGGTGTTAAGGTTTGTGATTCCCTATGCATGCACGAAAGTCAATAATCATGCAATGAAAATTATATCCTACTTGTGGTGCATTATTCGGTGTTAATTATGCTTAATGCTTGCTTATGAGATTATTCGTTTCTTGGTTGGTCTCTTCTCAATCTTTATGCTAGCCTTCATTTTGCACCAAGTATGACCTCTACTTGTGCATCCAAAATCCTTTAAACCAGTTTTGTCACATGAGTCCACTATATCTACCTATATGCGGTATTCTTTTGCCGTTCTAAGAAAATTTGCATGTGCCATCTCTAATTCTCAAAATGAACTTCTCTTTTGTGTGTTTGTTTCGCTCGCGGAACGGTAACGGGTAGCTAATATTTTCCATGCTAGATGTGTTATTCTCACGATGAGTGTTTATTCACTTATCATGGCACGAGAGTATGGCAAAGGTTTTAGGGATGCCCAGTCCCGAAATGCAAAAATGAATTTACTTTATGTTGTCAAATAATAAATTCTTTAGAAAGTGTTGGCATGGATGGCACCCGTGGATATGGCTAGCCATGGATAGTGAAAATTATGGTGGAAAAAGGAATATAACTTTATTTTCTGTTTGGGAACCGCCACTACAAAAAAATGACACATCCGTGACATTTTGGGCCAAACGGAAATTTTTACTGTCATACTTATGACACTTCTATGACGATAATTGTGAGAAAACCCGGTATCATCATAGATGTGGTGGGCTCCTACTTCTATGACAAAAAATCATGACAGAAAATGGACTTATCGTCCTCGGCAGGCCGGAGATGCAGCTGCATGACATTCTTTGGGCCATCCATGACGGAAAAGACCGTGGTAGAAGCGAGTGAGAGGAAAATATCGGGGTGTTCCAGGTTACGTGGGTGGTCGGCGCCGAGCGATGCGCGTTTCTCTCGTACACGTACGCGTGTGGGTGCGAGGCGTTGGGCTGTAACTGAACCCGAGCAAGGCGTTCGCCTATACTGAACCCGAGCGATTGCACTGCAGGCTACGCATTACTGAACCAGAGTGGTCGATCGATGGCTGTTAACTGAACCCGAGCGATCGATCGATGGCTGTTAACTGAACCCGATCGAGCGATTCCTTTGCTACTGCTGCTAACTGAAGCCGATCGATGCTGCCTTTGGATGAAC
>NC_041383.1:782409721-782451376 GCF_002162155.2 Triticum dicoccoides
TGGATGAACGGTGAGCGGTGGGGGTGGATGAACATGATCCCGTGGCGTTGCCTCTGGATGAACAGGATCCCGATCGATCGAGCCGGTTGGGGCTGGATGAACATGACCCCGTGGAGGGCTGGATGAACACGACGACCCCGTGGAGGGCTGGATGAACAATAAATGGTGGAGGGGTGGATGAACAGTAGCCCATGGAGGGGTCATTGAACAGGAGCCCGTGGAGAGGGGTGGTTGAACAGTAGCCGGTGGAGTAGCGCTTGGTGAAGGCTGGGTGAACAGGAGCCCGTGGATGAACAATCACAGGTGGAGGCTGGAGGAGGTCGACGGTGGAGATGAACAGTATCCCATGGAGTCCCGTTTTTAGGTACGCCGCACCCCTCCCAATGAACAGGACTCCCGTTTCGACCGTAGCGCTCCAATACAAGTCCGTTTCGTCCGTTCTGCGGTACGTCACACCCCTCCCGATCAACAGGACCCCGTTTCGACCGTAGGAGGTCCAACACAAGTCAGTTTCCTCCGTATTGCGGTACGCCAGACCCCTCCCAATGAACAGGACCCCGTTTCGAACGTGGCCGGTCAAACACAAGGCCGTTTCCTCCGTTTTGCGGTACGCCAGGCCTCATTTCCATCGCCTGTTCCGTCCAAGACCTCCCGATGAACACGCCGATGCATTCTATTCTGACCCAGCCGGTTGGCTCCGCATGAACACGACGATGACGTTGTTTCTCTGATCCGACCCAACCATGTACACGAGCCCTGGCCGTATGCATGCACGAGTAGGCGTTCGAGACCCCGCCCGTATGTACGTACGTGGCCGTATTTACTTTCTTGCACCCTGGCCGCTGTAAGTACGTGTACATGCTACGTGCGCGCCTCTACATCGACCAGTATGTATGCACACGTTCGCGACCAGAATGACAATGCTACATACACTTCGACCAGGTGGGTCCCGACTATCAGGCACTTCCTTGCGTGCGAAGATGTAGCTGGTGGGTCCCAGCAGTAAGGGGGGCGAATCGTTCTTTTTTTGCCCGGGCGCACTTCCTTGCATGCGAAGATGTAGCTGGTGGGTCCCAGCAGTCAGGGGGAAACATTTTTTTCGCGAAATACAGTGGCCCGTCTGGTGGGTCCTTGCTGTTAGGGGGAGGAATCATTATTTTCCGCGTAATAAGGAGGCACATCCTTGCTGCGGCCGTGGACCCTGCTGTCAGCCTCTCCATGTACAGTCCACGTTCGATGGAAATCGTTCCTTGACCACGTTGACCACGCTGCGCCGAGAGCACCACGGCGGCGGACGACGGCGAGGCCTAGGAAGGGGACGACGCGGAGCCTGGGAAGACGTGGCAGTGGATGCCCACACGGAGAGGAGTACGAGGGTTCATTGGTTCGGCTGTGGTGTGAGGTTGCCGTCGCCGCAGAATAACAGGGGGTGTGGGTGAGTAGAGGGATGGCCTGGCCAATGGTGGGAGTAGTATGGGGGCGGTGAGGCCTCCGCGGTAGCCCAGCCAGCCACGGGAGGCAGGAGCAGGCGGCACGACCGGTGCTGCTTTGGGCGGCTAGAGCAAGAAGACCAAATGTTGAAGAAGCACTATGGTCGTTGGATGGACATCATAGGTTCACTGGAGTATTGACTAAGTTGACAAAGCCCTCCATCCCCGTCAACTTAGTAGGCCCACAAGTCAGCTACCCACTATGGTGGGTCCCAGCTAGTACGGGGAGTATTCATTTTTTTGTGCGCAATAAGGAGGCACTTCCTTGTGTGCGAAGATATAGCTGGTGGGTCCGACCTGTCAGCGGGGGGAACGTTTTTTTTGCAAAATACGGAGGCCCTTCCGGTGGGTCCTAGATGTCAGCTGGAGGAATCATTATTTTGCGTGTAATAAGGAGGCATTTCCTTGTGTGCGGCCATGGACCCAGCTGTCAGCCTCTCCACGTACAGTCCACGTCCGATTGAAGTCGTTCCATGACCATGTTGACCACGCCACGCCGAGAGCACCAGGGCGGTGGATGACTTCGAGGCCTAGGAAGGGGACGACACGGAGCAGGGAAAGACGCGGCAGTGGATGCCCATGCGGAGAGGAGTATGAGGGTTCACTGGTTTGGCTGCGGTATGAGGCTACCATCGCCGCAGAATAACAGAGGGTGTGGGTGAGTGGAGGGATGGCCTGGCCAGCGGTGGGAGTAGTATGGGGGCGGTGAGTCCTCCGCGGCAGCACAACTGACCACAGGAGGCAGGAGCAGGCAGCACGATCGGCGCTGCTTTACGCGGCTGGAGCAAGAAGACCAGAGGTTGAAGAAGCACTACAGCCCTTGGTACGCGCCAACTTAATAGGCCCACAGGCCAGCCTCTGAAACGGTGCGCCCTAGATGTCAGGGGGAGGAATCATTTTTTGGGTGGCCGATGCTAGAATATCCAAGAATGAACAAGAAGCATGACATCCGTTGGATAGACATCCAACGACCACTGCTGCTAGAACCTTGTGTTGACTATAGTAAGTTGAGAAAGCCTTGCATACGCGTCAACTTATTTTTTTAGGGGACGCGTCAACTTAGTAGGCCCACACGTGTGTGACAGAGAACTTATAGCCCATTTACGATTTGTAAGAATGTACAACCCATTTTTGAATTCTAATGGAATTTACTACAACCCATTTACAGTTTGTTAAAAGTACATCCGATTTTCTAGCTAGGAAAACGATTAATAACTTCAAACAACCGTTCAAGACAGAATTCAATAAAATTTCCCACATTTTGATGGGATCCAAAATATTTTTATCCCGAAATTTCTAGTCAAATTAAATATAAATTTGTATTATGTAAAAATCGAACGAAACATTGCACGTGCAACAATTAAAAATTAAGATTTTCAAAATCCATAAATAATATTTTATAAACTAATTTCGTGTTTGGTGTATTTTTTTTAGTTACTGCCCAATTTTTATAATTACATCCCATTTATTATTTTTTAAAGACCATTTTCCTGTTAAGCCTAATGCATCCCTCGTAGGTAAGATTTGTAGCCCAGCGGGGCGGAGAATAACAAGTTGACCTTGCCTAGGTATTCCTCAAAAAATGTATAGCTGGGCTAGCCATTTTCATCTTGAAAAAAATTAATATCTGGGTTGGATATCTGGCCTGGGCTAGACGGGCCACAGCCCGCCCAGTTAATACCCTGCTCTCCTCTGAACAACAACGAAATCACCGCCAAGAAAAACACAGCAGTTCTCACGCCTCAAAAACACAAATACTGCTCAAGCTGCTTGGTCCCAGCTGTCGGCCGCACCTTGTGCAATTCTCTCGTTTATATTGACCACATAGGTCGACAATCGTGTGGGGTTGTGATGTTAGGAAATCAGGAGGAAATATTGACCACATGGGATACTCGTCATCGGAAACAACGCGTAAAATACAGGCGTAATGAAACCGAGGGCCCGAGGTCTATAAGTAAAACAACGCGTAAACCATCTGCTTTTGTTTACAAGCGTTAGTTTTACAAGTGGTTTTGGTTTGAAAACAATTATCCAATCACTGCCTAAGATGATGAGTTGGTCGGAAGATCATATGGTTTCACGTCTAACCTACCCGACTTGTCATATAGGTTATGAATGAAACATAAGACGATGAACTTCTTAAGCACGAAAACAACAGAAGAGGATGATCTTCTTAACAAGCAAATCACTGGCATTAGATCGACATGCAAAACAATATGAAGCATTATTCTCAGGAGGCACGGTGAACAGCTCGTGATGCCGCATGCCACAACATTCCAAGCTCAACTTGGCAATCAAACACAAGGCCTGGCATTACATAGACAACATTCAGAACAAACTCTTAACATAGGAACATCTCAGCAGAGTAACTATTTACTTCTAAACTGAACACAGGAATAGGAAAAAATGATTGACGCTGCTCACAGCAAAGGCGTCCCACTCAAAAATATCAAATGCATGTCTTCTGGCTAACATCAATGAGCTAATTTTGACAAGGTTTTCCAATTCCAACCTATTAAACTAACGTCTTCTTGCTAACATCAATGATTAAACTTTGACAAGCTTTTCCCATTCAAAATATGTAATTCCTATGATCATGGAGTCCTGTCGTGGCTTCTTGTACTTGTTTGGGTACTTTTTGCCCAGTGCACTCCACGTGTTGTAGAGTTGTCTATGCTCTCTGCAGACTTGTCATGTTACCAGCGTCTACTAACACTCTGTAAATCTTCTTGGTCATTCCTTCTGTAATGTAGGGCAAATAGTGACTGCTTCTTTCTGCAAAGTGGAACAACCAACTGGATCCAGTAATGCAGCAGTTTGCCTTGGACACATTGGCTCCTTTTGTGCAGTTCAACTAAAATCAAAGTCGGAATAAAACCGAGCTTTAAGTTTGATATCCCTGTAAGCAACAATAGGTATAAGGGAAACAAATACTGAGAAATAATGGTTGATGACTTGTACTCCCAGAACAAAAGCATCTACTGATCTACCTTATCTTAATGGAAACAAAGCAAGAGAGCAGCAATTATCCATCAGTGTGATTCATTCATATTAACTGAGACATTATCTTAACAGTGCCTTGTTTCAACATGTATAAAGAACGGATGATTCATTTTAACAGAGATATTATCTTAACAATACCTTGGTTAAATATGTAGAAAGAACTACAAAGCAGGATAGTACTGTTCCTAAAACAAGGCGACTGATTCGTTTTAACAGAGGCAAAAAAGGAATCAATTACTGGCCAATAAAGGAGGATGAAACATGCGGCCACAAAAATGGTAATCTCGCCAATCCCTAACAAGTGTTGTAGTTTGGAACTAAGATTCAATAGTTAATTAATTCTGGGAGTGGCATTGCTTAATTTTACCAGTGGCATTAGATTAACAAAAAGCATAAACAGTTCCAGGGGAGAGTGGGCGCAAAAACAACATGTGCTTCCATCTACTTATAAAGGGGTGATGCAGAGTTTTGTTGTAACAAAGAAACAAGCATCATGTCTAGGTTGGAACAATTTTTGCTCACTTAATGGTAAAAGACAGCAGTTCAATAGCTTCAATTCAACATTTATCCAAAACAGTACAAATACAAGTAGCACAACATCTCAAAGCACACTGCACCATCATGTGAATGAAAGACAGTACTGACCTTTCTTGACCAAGATTTGAAACAGCTCGGGAGGAGGATTTGAACGAAATCCCAACACATATATGAAATCTCGATCTCCTTTCGTGCAGTTCTACCAAAATTAAGCAAAGTCGCCAGTGTGACATTCAAGTTGAACTGCAGAAAACACTCTTAAAACATAAGTGTGTTGCATAGCGAAGCAAAATGTCGCAATAGCAACAAGTTGAATAGATATCCTTGTTTAAACAGAGGCAAAAAAGAATCAATTACTGACTAATAAAGGAGGATGAAACATGCGGCCACAAAAATGGTAATCCCACCAATCCCTAACAAGTGTTGCAGTTTTGAAATAAGATTCAGTAGTTAATTCTGAGAGTGGCATTCCTTAATTTTACCATCGGCATTAGATTAACAAAAAGCATAAACAGTTCCAGGGGAGAGTGGACGCAACAACACCATATGCTTCCATCTACTTATAAAGGGGGTGATGTAGAGTTTGTTGTAACAAAGCAACAATCATCATGTCTGGGTTGGTATCAGTTTTGTTCACTACATAATGGGAAAAGAGAGCAATACAATAGCTTCAATTCAACATTTGTTTAAAACAGTACCAATACAAGTAGCACAACATCTCAAAACACACTGCACAATCATGTGGATGAAGGCAAGTACCAACCTGTCATGACGCACACAAGATCACCTACGAATCTGCCAACATGAATAGAAAATCCAATCTCGTTTTGTGTAGTTGCACTAAAATCAAGAAAAGTGTTTCGCATAGTGAAGAAAAATGTCACAATAGCAACAAGTTGAAAAGATACCCCTGTTTTAACAAAGGCAAAAAAGGAAACAATTACTTGCCGATGAAGGAGGATGAAACAAACGGTGACAGAAAGAAGCATCTAACTTATCTTGATGGAAAACAAAGTAGGATAGTAGCATTTCTAAAACGGTTGCATTGATTCATATTAACAGAGACATTCTCTTAAAACAACATTCGTTAAAAATGTAATTTACTTTTAACAGTGGCATTGTTTCAATTTTCTGGCAGCATTCTTAGATTTACAACAACAAAATAGCTGTATGGGACATGCCAGCACCATGTGCGTCCACACATATAAATGGTTGATGCAGAGTATATAGTCAAGCAGCATATCTGCGTTGGTCCCACATTTGTTCTCTTTGAACCTTTTTCCTATGTGAGGGAAGCAAATCTAGTCCTGCACAAACTACCCGACCCCCCAGTTTCTTTCCCTTTTCAACAAAGAGATCGGTTCCTTATAGATGTATGTACTGGGTTACCCCCTTTTACCCTTATCGACCAACAAAGCGGCTGGATAGCCAGTCTATACTACATTCTGTCCCTCCTTTCCTCATTGAACCACGTCCTAGATTCATGCTCCAGCCCACCGCGCCCTTCTTTCCTCTTTGAACCAAGACCTAGATTCGACTACAGATCGAAAAAGATCCACATGCAGCTAGAGTAATGACGGTTTCAAAGAAACTTATACCTTAGGGTCGTCGAGATGTGGCAAGGCGTGCGGTGGGAGGCCGGATCTTCCCAGACTATGCACGTCAGCGAGGAAGAAGGGGTCGGTGGCCCTCCCGCACATCCGTTGGGTGAAAGAGAACAGCGCAGCCGGCAGTGGATTGCCTCCCTCGCCGAAGGCGATAGAGTGAAAGCTGCACCTCCTCCCCTTCCCGGTGCGACGGGATCAAGATGCCTCCTTCACCAGCTGTGAGGGGGGAGAGAGAGACAAGAGGCCAAAGCAGTCTTGTTTAGATCTGGTGAAGAGAGGGTGAGAGACTATGAATATAACAAACTCTAGCAAAGGAACGCTGAGCCTCCAGCGTGTGTGTATATATATGTAGTGCGGCGAGAGTGTGGAGGGTGCAAACCCTAGCGAACAAGCGCTGAGGCTCTAGCTTATATATATACTACTGTAGTACGGAGTGAGCTCCGGTGCCTTAACTGCACCTGCTTTTGGCTGTATGACAGGTGAGCCAGCCACATTTTGGGCCCACCTGTCATAAACCCAAAGGCAGGTGCACTAAAGTCAATGAAGATGCGTCCATATAGTACTCATGTATACGACTAATATATAGTGGAGTGGTTTTCTTTGTCTCTCCATAACAATCGTTTTAAATTGTGTAAGTATGAAATGAAACTCTTTATTTAACATACAGTGAAGAAAACTACTACTAATTCTGATGAACTAATGATCCACGCGTCTTGGTCGCACTTCCTGTCCTTCACGTGCGATACACTACACTCCCTTAAGTGAACAACCACACGTGCGCCAAATTATCGGAAACGTGCGAGAGTGTGTACAATAAATAATTTTAATTTCAATTATCGGAAAGGTTTGAGAGTATGTACAGTTTGCCCTCTCTAATAATTATGGTTTGTTGTGTTCGGCCTAAACTTCGTCAAACTTTACAAAGTTTGACTTCAGTCAAATCTAATATGCGGAATAAATAAAAATAGAGGGCTACTACGTCCATCTGGGTTTTTAGTCCACACCATTTTTTAAAACAAAGTTAATAGCTCAACAAATAAAATTACAGGGGAGCTGGAGACAAAGTTGTGAGAAGGCTTAGAAATCAATACAAAACTTATGCTCTTAGTACCAACGTCGATCCTTCTTCGAGGAAACATTTGGTTCATAGCCAATTGTGTGATAAAATTGCACCAACGTGAAAGACGACTGCGTCTCCAATGCAACCAAGGTGAACTGATGAAGGATATCATCTTTGTGCATAACAAGCAAAGAGCACTAAAGGAATAGAGCTTGTTTTTCATTGAAAATCGACCAGCTTCACCAGCCGACGCAACCATGAGGCGCAACCATGGGCATCGATAGGTCATCGTGGTGATGCATCATCCATTTGGCATCATGTTTGGGTGAGGCACCTATGAAGTTCGACAAATCCTCACTGTAGTCTGTTTCTTCTCAGTAATCAAGCTCGAGGAAGGAAGAACCACGTGGCAGAGGACAGTGAGGCGGAACAACAATGGCCATCCAATTTTGTGCAGTTCCACTAAAATTGAGGAAGACATGCCCGGGTATGAAGATACGCATCGCTGTTTCCAAAAATATAAAGAAGGGATACAGTGTTCTTACTTTGTTTTAGAAGATTAACAACGACATCGCAATTGTCAATAAGAATTAATGAAAAGTACACCAACAAACAGAAGCATCATGATAATCTTGACGGGAACTAAACAAGGATACCGGAGAAAAAAAGCATTTTTTGTTTAACCAGTGATAGTATTAGATTGGCAGCAGCAATACGAGCATATGGACAATGACCGCACAACCACCATGTACTTTTTGTCGAAACAACATTTATACCTCCACCGAGGCATAAATTAGGACAACTTTTCGAGTGGCATTTCCTCTATAATAGTAGGTGATGTTGGACCAGCCGACGAACCCTAGCTACTATATATGGGGAGCTGGGGAGTAGTTGCATAGAAGAAAACCCGCACGCAGTGACCTGGGGAGCTGGACCAGTACAAGAAGTTATACCTCAGGTGGGAGAGATATCGTTTAGGCGGGCGGGCGGGATCTTCCCACACGACGGCAGCGAACAAGGGCACGAAGGACCTTCGTCCGCGCCAGCACCGGTCCGAGAGGACGGTGCGCATCGGCTTCCTCCATCGCCGACGGCGACAACGTCAGCGCTGCACCTCCTCATCTCCCACAGCAGACGGGATTCGGCCGGATCTGTGACCACTGGTGAGGAGAGAGATAGAGTGGACACTGTCATCTTGTTTTGATATGGATAGGGTGAGAGAGCGAGACGCGAGAAACTCTATCAAACAAGAGCCTATAATGGAGTAATAAAATCTCTCCATAACAGTGGTTTTAAATAGAATACGCATGTTCCCAGAAAAAAATGAAAACCGGCGGACAATTTTTTAACGGACCAAGAAAGAAAACTCGATCAAAAACACGCCCCCGCTTCCAGGTTGCGAGAGTCGTCGCGCACACACACATAGACATAGACATGCATATCCGTGTTTACGTAAAATTCCATTTCCATCTCCATCTCCAATCATATTTGTCCAATTGGCACATTATTTACGTTGTTAATTACATATGCAGCAATATTAACGTACAACATCTCATGTTTGCGGGCGTCCAGACCGCTGCCACGGCCGGTCCTGACCAATCTGAAACCTCTTCATCACCTGCGCGTGCTTCCCGCCCGAAAAGGTCAGTGCCGCATTCATGCCCGGCCAGACCGGACACGACCTCTCACTGGCGCCGGCGTTGAAGCGGCGCACCGGCCGAGAGAGCATCGCCCGCGCCACTTCCTGGTGCACGCGACTGCTCTGTGTTCAAAGGTCGCAATAGCCAGCCACAACATGCATGTAAAAACTTCTTGGGAGTCCGTGCTACAGCTAGCTATCCTCCCCCGACTCATCAATCTCTTCCAGTAGTGCTAGTACTCCATGGCGCGATCCATCGACAAGCAGGTGGGAAAGTTATCATATACTCGGTTTGCGGTGAGTGGCATGCCGAGAGACCGTGTGGGGTCAAGCCATGGAGGAGGGTGAGACACGAACATGACAGACGTGATTTAAACGTTGGTTTTGCTCGATGGCGCGATCGAACAAAATGAAACATTGATTTCTCTCCGTTTCCATTTTTTCTCCGGAAAAACAGAAACTTTCCACTCCATTTTCATTCCTATTCCAAGGTTACCCCGTTACAACATTCCATCAAATACAAAGGAAAACTAACACACATGCTGATGCATCTCAATGATTCACAGATCATAGCCAATATTTACTTCACAACTAAAGACAAAAGTTGTGAGAGCGTGTAAAAGAAAAACTACTGATGGGGTCACTACGACTTAAACCCTAAACCCTAAACAGGATTTAATTTGCTGGCTAGGTAGAACCTGTTGAAGGAAAGACGGCTGGCACCCTCGGATCATACGATGCTTTTGTGCAGTTCCACTAAAATCGAGCTGAGCATCCCTGCTGGCAAGGATATTGAAGAAGTGTGATTAGAATAATAGTACTGACACTAGTTCATGAGACATAAACTCATCACAAGTAGAAGACGGTAGAAGTAGAGAAAGATCGACATGGAGATGGAGCTATGTGGGGAGCTGCGGCAGTGGAGCAAGCCGGCTCCAAAAGGAAGATGGACTACCTGGGACGTCGGGCTGTAGCTAGAAGGGCGGTTGGGACGCGGCATCGGCCCATACCACGGTGACCCCCGATTGGGACGCACCGACTGTGGGTTTTCTCCCTCGCCGATGTCGACGCGTCTACGCAGAACATTGTTCTCTTCCCCCAGCTGCGGGATCAGGCCGGATATGTGGCCAGCGGTGTGGCCACCATCGTTCTATGCTTGTGAAGAGAGCAAGCCAAGCAAGCAGGCTTGTAGCTTAGGCCCTGCTAGTGTATATATAGTGGTTTCCTTTTTCTCTCCATATCAACCATTTTATATTGCGTACATGTCATTGAAGAGTGAAATGATGGTGGCTTCTTCCGACTAACTTACTGTGTGATTTGACTGCTCCTTAGTGGCCCCTGCACGTACTCCCCCCTACGTGTATGCAACAGTCACACGTACACATGGACGAAAAACGCGCGCGACGCCCTAATGCATGCATGTCCGAGCGCACGACGGAACACACATGGTCACGCTCAAGTGCTCAACCTACACATGCATGCACACACATACTCAGTCACGGTGAGCTAGTGACCGTATAAACACCGGAAAATATATATATTAAGCGCAGTGAGCATATTATGAAGTCCATTGACCGTATTTTACAAATATACAGTGACAGACAGTGTATTTATCTTGTTTGAAATTAAGCCATATTAACCAGAGAGGAGGCAGTATGGACTAGCATTACTTTGTTGTGCCCATCAACTTGCCGAACGAGGAGAAGCTTGCAGGATGGGAGAAGCTTGCGCGCGGTGGCTCGCAGGATAAGGAGAAACTTTTGACTAATGCAAGCTCTCCCTCGCTCAGGCGGTGGACGTGCAACAGTTAATTCGGTGTCAGATTGCCAGAAGCATACACTATACTAGTACTATTATTGTTCGACTTCCTGAAGAGGTGAACATCCAAGCGCAAAGTTTACTAGTAGAACTAGTACTACTAATATAGTCTATAGAGGTATGTACTATACTAGTACTAGGAACCAGATGGAGGAGCGTATGCACTCTTATTATAATTTTAAAATTTGTTAAAGCAATCTTCAATACATTTGGTTGTCTTCGAGGGTTCTCGCATGTGATAATGGAAGTTGATTGCATGGATCACTCACCACAATTCTCGCTTAATTCTGGTTCATATCCTGTTACAAATAGGAGCGCTCGGTAATATTTCCTCTTTTTTTGTTATTCGGCATGTAAACAGGTCAGCAAACCTTGCGGCGCATCTTTGTGCGAACCGTGCTTGCTGCACTTTGAATGTAGCTGAGAGCTGGCTTGATGAAATACCTCGCTTCCTACTTCTTTTTTTGCGGGGTACCTCGCTTCCTAGTAAACAATGTCTTGGCTGATCATCCTAAGAATGCTTATATATGAATAAAGCTCTCTCATTTACCCACAAAAAAGATTAAGCCATATTAACCGGAAAGTAGGGAGTATGGACTAGCACTACTTTTTGGTGTGTCCTGTCAACTCGCAGAACGAGGAGGAGATTGGAGCACAAGGTGAAGCTCGCTTATGCCTTTTGACTAATGCAACCTACCCTCGCACAGGCGATGGACATTCATTAGTCCATTTGGGGTCAGATTGTCAGAGGCGTACACGTTACTACCCAACATGCGGAGTACCAACATTGTTCGACCTCACGAAGAGGCGAAGAGCCAAACGCAAGGTTTCGTAGTACGAGTAGTACTACTACTAGAACCGCATGGTGGAGCGTCTGTACTCTTATTTTTTTTAATCTACGATAAAGTACATGTTTATTCCGGAGAAGGGCGGAAAACGGCAGCCCAACATGTAATGATGATATCGATCAACCAACCATGCTCAAAAATATCTTGGCCTCCGTGCGAGCACATCTGTGTGTTCTTGCTCCTCGTCTCTCTCAAGGAACGGCGGGTTGGCCATTTTGAGATTGGTTTGCTCACACTCCTGTCCCACATGTCAGTGATATGCGAAGAGGAGGTGCGTTGACCGACTGGCCATACACGTACTTGGTTTTGCACCTTCATACTACTCCTCCCTCCGCCACAGTTTACAGGGCACACTTCATTATGATGCATTTCTCTCAGTGCATTTCCACCATCAGAGTGACTTTAGACACGTTTGGTTTAATGCTCAATTAATCAGGGCGTGGTCACCGCAATCAAGTCCACAATTTTCTCTCAATGTACTACTACAGAGTGGAGTAAGTGCATGCATGTGTGTACCTGGGGTGGAAGCACTGCATGGATGTGTGTATGCATTATTTCCTCTAGTAATAGACGCTGTGCTATAACTACCAATGCTATTTTTTAGGCCGATCGCTAGTCGCCTTAGTCCCACACATTTTTTCTTTTTTCTGAAGCACGCTCTATAAACAGTGACAGATGGAGTAGTATGAGCGGATTCAAAGAAGAGTGTATTGATGGTTGCTTCTTCCGAGCAACTTACAGTGGGAAAGGTGGGGCTTATGATTTGACTGCTCATTACTCACTATTAATGCGGCGCAATGACCGGGATAGTCTCCCTGCGGTTGTGCACTACTAACTCGGTTCTTAAATATACTCCGGAGTATTTGTCTTTCTAGAGATTTCAACGAGTGACTACTCAAATATTTGTCTTTTTAGAGATTCAAATCGACTACTACATACGGATGTATATAGACATATTTTAGAGTGTAGATTCACTCATTTTTCTCTGTATGTAGTCACTTGTTGAAATCTCTAGAAAGACAAATAGAGTATTTACGAACAGAGGGAGTACACATACGAAGCAAAATGAGTGAATTTACACCCTAAAATATGCCCATTTGAAATTTGTAAAAAGACAAATATTTAAGAACGAAGGAGTATAATTTTGTGCATGGCACATGGACCCAGATGCTGAAGAGGCTTCTGGCAATGCTATCAAGCTTCCAGTATCTCTATAATTGAAGTACTATACAAATAATTTTCCAGCGACATGAAATTGTACAAATGGTGTGAGCTTTCACCTTTTGTTTCGTGTGTCTTGCCATCGATGCTCTTTCGGAAACAATAAAAAACTAACTTCCTTGCTAATGCATCTCAATTATTAGAAAATCAGAGCTAATATTTACATCACAACTGAAGACAAAGTTGTGAGAAGGTGTTAAATTAAAATTGATCCATGCTTTCATTGGCAGTAACGTCCCCCCAGCTCTGTCTAAATCAACAAGGCATGTTGGGAAAAAAAAGTAGATGTCTGGAGCATGCAACATTTCGATCATTTTGTGCAGTTCCACTAAAATAGAGTTGAGCATCCCTGTTCCAAAGATATTAAGTGTGATTACGATAATAGAGGACTACTGATGAAACAATAAACACACAAATTGAAGCCGGTCACCTTTGCAGTCTCTCTTAAGACTGACTAGTCGGAGAAGATTAGGCTCGGAGTTGGATGAGGAGGATAGAGCAAAACCAATCTCCCTTTGTGCAGTCGCACTGAAATGTAGAGACGTTGCCCGTGTGACATTTTAGTCCAACTGCACAATGCACTCTTAAGAAAAAAGTGATTTGTGCAGTTCACCAAAAGGTTGTAATAGCAATGAGGTGAAATGGATAGCCCTGTTTGCAAAAAAGAGGTGGAAAGGAAACAATTACTGGCCAATAATAGTTGATGACACATGCGACGACAAAAAAAGAAGCATATTCCTTGTCCTAAGGGAAGATAACAACACGGTTGTGTTTTTCTAAAATGGTGCGAGGACGAGATTGCAATATGGAAAGTACGTCGGACGAGCTACGTTTTGGGCAGAGAACTTTGGAAGATCCACATGCAGCGACCTGGGAAGACGGGCAGTGGAGCAAGGCCGGAGGGGATACCTGGAGGTCGTCGGGATGTAACTAGGTGAGCGGCGGCGGGTGGAATCTGCCCATACTGCGGCAGCGAGTAGGTGACGTAGGCCCTACCGCGCCGGAGCTTGGTTAGAGAGAATGGTGTGTACCGTAGATCAGGACGTGCTGCCTCGGCGCCGTCAAATGGAGAAATGATGCACTTCCTCCCTTTCCGCCGGCGGATGTGATGCGGCCGGATCAGTGACCAACGTTGAGAGAGAGAGAGACCACCACAGCCTTGTGTGAGGTACACGACCTCCCTTGGTAAACAACCGCTACACGCGTTCAAATTAGCACGTGGGCTAGCATTTTGTAAAGAAATGAGCTCCACCGTGTATCCCCACGGGTGTGGCTGGGCACGAAGCGTGAGTACATGCACGCTGCACCTATTCTCTTCTTGTATACATACACCACCTACGTGGGGGTTGTGTGACAGAGATACAAACCTAGAGATATATGGTGTGTGGGTTCATGAGCGTTCTTTCGGGGGGGGGGTCAATCAAAAAGTGTAACATATGCAACATGTGTGAAATAGAGTCCTCGATATATCATATATATATAGAGGGGGCGATCCACGAGAAGAGAGTGGAGGTATCATCGGCTTTAGGTGTCCATAGAATCGAAGAGAGGGATGATGTGTGTGTGTGCGCGCGCGATCGGTAAAGAGTGCCATCGAATTTGTATGTGCCCACGTCAAAGATATAGAGTGGATGGCCTACTGAAACGTGAGAGGGGACATGTGCAGTTTGTCTTTGTGGCATGGATACCTACATATAACGGTCGACTATCGATGTGTGGTCGGGGAGAGGGAGGCCTAATTAACTATAGGGGTACAATGGCCGGTATATGTGTGGACGAGGAGAGAGGCCTACCTCATGTATTAAGGAGATTGATCTACCTCATGTATTAAGGGAGATCGATCGACATCCATGCATATGTGTAGGAGAGGAATAAGGTTGGGAGAAAGACAGAGCTAGAGTGTTGGAGGGGGTGGTAGTGGAGTTGCTTCTAACAAATGGTGGGATAGGCTTGCTAGACAAACAGAAGGCACGCCCGCAATATCAATAAGAGAGGAGATGGCTGCTTGTCTGTGCATGTGCGTGTGAGAGACGGGTCAGGAGGCATGCACGAATGATGAGGGGGGGACGATATGGCTGTGGTAAGCAGACGTAACTACATAGGAAGATCAATCGCCCTTTGTTAGAGAAAGGAGAGACATAACTTGTGAGGTACGTCGATCGATGGGGGGAATAGTTACAGTCGATCTAGGTATATGTTGGGAGATCGATCGGTATACATGCATGTGTGTATTAGAAGCAAATGAGGCACGTGTAGAAGGATAGAGAGAGAGAGGGATGCATCTAGGAGGCGGTACGAGAGGCATACTATATCGAGGGAAAGGAGTGTGCGAATGAAAAGAGTGGTGGGAGTGAGGCATGGATGGTGATAAGAGAAGAGGGGAAGCTTGTGTTTGTGCTAGGCACACCTGGCTAGAGAGGCATATCGATTGATGTGTGCCGTAAAGAAGGAGTTGGGGGGCCTACATACACTGTGGGTGAACGACCTAAAGTGAAAAGACGAATTTGCACGGTGGAGCTAGAGAATATTGAGGGAGGGTGAGAGGGATGCGGGCATGTGCATGCACGAGAGAAAGTTAGCGCTAGCTACAAATATAAGAGGATTGTGTGGGTGTAAAAGACAAATAGAGATCCTACTTCATTATAAAAAGCGATTTCGGATATTTGAAGAATTTATCATAGTGTTTTAAACCAACGCATGTGTGAATATATATAACGGTGATACACATGGTGTGGTTATGAACATGTTATACTACATATGATATATTTTATCTCCACTCTTATAAAAAACGGAGTTGTTGATGATGGTGTGCCTTCCATCCTGCAATATAGGTCGTCCGATTTATATCTGGCGGATAGGAAGGAAAGTATGGCAATTTTGAAAAAAGATACCCACACCCCTCTCCATATTTGCAAATTAAGCCCCTTGATCATGTTGATGTTCTGTGTAAAGCATGGGTATCTTGCTAGTACTACATATAATACATAGAACATTGATTATAATTTGGGCTAATGTGTGGCTTTTGTAGCTCAGGTCTAAATACTTGTCATAATGTAGGGGGCGGGGCACTATACTTTGTGTGATAAACATGGTGTACGTATGGAACATGGTTTAGATTACGAATATATAGTTAGTACATCAAATGTACTATTATTTGGAATCAACATCAAGTGTATTCAAAAAATAGAATTCGAGTTCATGTAGTACACATAGTTCATATCTATCTCTATAGTAATCATGTGGTGTGTTATTAAGGTAATACACGAATGATGGTTGAAGTTGGCAATAATCATGATTGTAGATTCTTATTGAAATAGAGAAACAAATTCAAATTTAGTTCGAATTGCAGTGGTAGTATAGACATTTGGAATGCACTAAAATGTTGGTATGAGTAGGTTACATGCATTATACAGCAAGTGAAAAAATTTAATTGGACATAACATGGATTCATACTCCCTCCTTGCATCTATATAGGGCGTAATGAGTTTTTTAAGACCGCCTTTAACTATTGACAAGATTAATAGTACATGACATGCACAATGTGAAAATTATATCATTGAAAGAACCTTTCACAGACGAATTTAACGGTGTGCTTTGTGTAAGTTGCATGTCATATATATATTTATCTAATATTTGGTCAAAGTTAGCATCGAAAAACACATTAGGCCCTATATAGATGGAAGGAGGGAATAGCTTTGAATAGCTTTTATATAGTAAAACGGGGCAAGACTCTCTCTTTGTGCGGTGTGAATAGTTTTATTCTTTTCGTCTTCTTTTTGGTTGAGGGAAGTGCGAATTGATTTGGTATGTACAAGTACAATATTACTACACGTTAGTCTTGTCCCTAAAATTCAACCCGCGCCTTGTTACATCCCAAAAATTCAGATATCATGCTCCCAAAACTAGCGCCTTCACAACCCGCGCCTTGCTATCCTGAAATTAAAACATGCGCGAAAACTCCCTCCAGCTGCCAAATCCCGACACGCGAAGTCCATCTTCTAACATGAGCCGAAAGGGCCGCTAGTTCAAATCGGTGGGGGGTACTTTTGTAACACACCCTACATTTTGGACAAGCGCGTCCCTAAGTCATGCTTCACCCCCTCCCATAGCCCCCTTTTCGCCATTCGAAATCGCAGGCTGCCATAACCTCTCCGCTCCAGCCGCGAACCCCACCCTCCTCCGTCCGCCACCTTACCGCTACCCAGTCGGAGCCTCTTCCCTGACGACGTCGTCCACCACAACAGTCGACGTCCCTCGTCCACCTCCCCGGATGAGGATCCGTCGTCCATCTCGTCGTCCTTCGGTTTAGCCGCCCCGTCCTCCACCTCCAAGGAGCTGCTCCGACGATCGCCTCGTCTATCATGGCTGCTCCATCCCCACAGCACCGCCTTAACCTGCTCCACCGAAACAGCAGCATCCTCACCGACTCCTCAGGCGAAGCCGAGGCCTACTCAGCACCACCAAAGAGGTTGTACACTCATATCATCACACCTTCTCCTTAAATCGACCTCCTGGCACCGACGGTGCTCCATCCCGCACCCCCATGGAGCGGCTACCTTGAAGCGGTGCCACGGGTGACATCTCCGCGGTGGCTCTCCCCCAGTGTGAGGCCCCTTCGGCGGCAGTGTCCATACCAGCCGGATCTGCTGCTGCTCCTTCGGCTCTCGCTCGGTCGCTCACGCTGCTGCTGCTGCTCCGGCGCTCGCTTGATTGCTCGCTCGCCCAGCTGCTGCTGCTCTAGCTCTCGCTCACTCGCTCGCGCTGCAGCTGCTCTCCGCCTCGCTCGTGCTGCTGCTCTTCCCCGATTTAGCTACACTTCAGTCGACTGAATCGACTTTTGGGTTAGTCGATTTTCAGGGGGTGAGGGGGGGGCTTGCCGGAGTTAAGGAAGAACCACCCGCAGCGGGGATGGGGACTCGCCGGAGAGGTACACTACTATCTATCTTAGGGTTCTGGGTGGGGGCGGGAGGCCTAGAGGGCTGGCCGGAGCGGCGGGGCAGCGGCGGACCGGCGGTGGGGAGTTGTTTCAGGGCGGCGAGGCGGCGCTGGGGCCGGCGTTTCGGCCGGTGGTGGCTGGCGGCTCACGGGGGTGCAGGTTGAAGATGAACTGCATGCCCTCCCTTAACTACATGTCAAGTGCCTCTTTGCTACCATTGCGTTCAGTTTCAACAGTAACATTCAAATTCCACAGTAAATTTCAGTTTCGACAGTTAAGTTCAGAGTCAACAGTTTTTACCTCATCTGTTGTAGTCAGGTGGTTTTTGGTGATGTAAATTTTACATCTATTTTACATCATCTATTGGAGATGCTATTAGATTCCCACTTGAGATTGACGATGGATGTCTTGTGCTGCTTCAGCCTTGACGTCTTATGGCTCACCGGAGCTGCTCCTACGACAGAACGATCCATCACAACAGAGAAGTGCCATGGACGCCGTCTACAGATTCCTCATATCTTCCTCAATACCTCCGACAACCACCTCTGCCTCAACTGCTTCAGCGACCAACCCAATGATGTTGCGGTCGACACGGCTACGGCAAAGAGGTTGTACACCTGTTGCATCACTTATTACTATACATTCATCTCGATCCATTAGGGCTATTTTGGTTCAAAGGAAAAACATAGCAAGAGGGAATTTTTCAATGGGACTCTACTATTCAATTATTCATGCATTTTGTTGAAAAGAATGAAGCAAAACATCCACCTGGACTTACTTTTCAAAATCCTATGCATGAAAACAAGACCAAGTGCATTAGTGGCAGAATAACATTCTAACTGTACACGCTTTCATATGGTTTCAGTTTATTTTGGCCATGTTTCTTTGCATTCCTCTACTCTTCAAATTCCTGTAAACTAAACACCCAAGTTGACAGAAATCCTCTGTTTACAAATGCTCTGTTTACCATGTGTATTCCTATCCTATTCCGGTGTTTTTCCTATCCCTGCGTTTTTAGAATCATGCAAGCCAAATGAGCCCTTACAGAATTACTTCAGTTACAGGTAGGTGTCGAAGGGAACTTTGTGTGGTTTGTCCTGCTCCTGCCGCGACGTCGTCCACCTCACTTGAGCTGCTTCATCGACAGAAGCATCCACCAAACCAGACATCATGACTCCTTACCGTCTTTCGCCGCCTCAGATCTCCTTCCCTGCCGCCGGCACCCACCGCAACGACATCACCATCATCGACTCAGCAGATGAACCTGAGGAGTACACGGGTCCACAAGAGATGGCGCGCTCTTTTGTTTCTGCTTATGTTATGCATTGCTTAAAATTACCTGGTACTTTATCGTCATGTTCACCTCTTGGACTCCAAGTCAGGTCAAAATTAATGTTCAAACTTGAGTTCTAAATTAGTTGTTGGGCACATATCGAGGAAGCGATGAATAGTATCTCTGTCTAATATCTGGTTCACATAGGGTATGCCTATGGTGTTCATCTTGGGTGGGAAACAAATAGTAAAGCAATCATCATCTGTCTTTTTATTAAATTAAAGCAATCATCAGCCTGCTATCATTTTTTTGGATCCATCCACTAGTTGTTACCATCACTCTAAATTTCTGCATGCTCTCCTTACATAATCTCACCATATTTTTTTCGTATGCATGTCAGATATTGTACACAGTCATGCTGAACATGTAGAGAAAAGAGAAGAGTTTTGCGTGGCAATACAATGTCATCCAGACATTGCTCCATGGTGGGTTCAATAGAAAACCCTCCCCAACCCTCTCTAGATTGTAATCCGGAGGAAGATATCTGTTCTGAGGCGGATTCAGACGCCGCTGATCACTCCTATTTACCCCCCAAAGGTGTTTGCTCTACCTTGCCATGATGATGTTAGTCATATCATGCATATGTTTCCTTGTAGTGCCTACTTTTGACATCATATATGTCATCTGCTTAGTTTAGACATGTCCTGTAATGCCACCTGTTTAGTTTCTATATCATATATGGGAATTATGTTGTCTCATGTATTTTAGCCAGCCATAATATATGTGAAATGTGCAATGTCATCCTGTTGACACAACACCATCTCCACCACAGAACTCCCATACAAGAGCAGTTAGTAAGGCAGCTCCAGTGCCCAAAGGGCCAGTAGTACCACGACGAACCCCAACTCCACCAGTTAGTACGCCTATTCCTATGGAGGAAGCACAACCATCTAGTCGTAGTTTAGCATCTATCGCATTTGATGTTGTTAAATCGTATGTGCATATCTTCCCATCTTGGAAATATTATACTGAAGATGAAGAAAAATGCCAGTTGCAGGTGTTTGTCCAGGAGTTATGTGTAAGTAATGTTATTCATGGCAATTACTTTGCTTTGTCCCATACATCCTACCTCCATGATGGTTATAATACACCAAATTTTCCCATTTTTATTTATAGAGAAGGACCGATTTGGAAACTCAGGATGAGGTAACTGTGCTAATACCTCTGCTATCTTCAAGATTGCTTGGTGGCAGTATTGGAATTACCTGAAGAAAACGTACTTCACCGGCAAAGAAACTCATCAAATTCCCTTACGTTCTCTGAGACATATTTACTGGACGATGACTGGGAATGCCTTGTTCTGTACTGGTCCCGAACCAAGAATGTGGTAAGGTCTATGAGCTCATTTTCAATTTTTAAGTACTATATTCTTGCGTCTTACTGTACTCTGTTCATGTAGAACAAGTGCCTAAACCTGAAGAATAACTGTTCTAATTTAAGATTCCATTGCTATCATAGTTCAAAAAAGCGCTAGGCGTTAATTGTGCGTTTTGTCACCGCCTTGCACTTTACTGACCAAAGTGCATGCTTATGTGCAGTTATGCACAAATTAAGCATAGTTATGTGCAATGCGTTTTGCCAACGCCTAGAGCCTAGGTGCGCTTAAGCGCTCGCTTAGGCGCACCTTTTTTAACTATGATTGGTATCGTGCATACTGCTATGCTCTTGTATCACTGTATTTACTCGTACAAACTTATTTTTAAATTGAAGGATCCAATCGAAACTCCAATGACACAGCAGGTATGTTCACGCATGTTTCTTTAACAGGTTTGCTCTTATCAATAGCTGTGTCGGTTTCAGTTTCAATTGTGTATACAGTTGACTTCTCATATCATGCACATTACTAGCATCACAATAGAGCCAATAGTGTTGTTGTACATGTAGACCCGTGGTACCAATCTGAAATCTTGTTGTGCCGTGTAGTTTCCCACGCTTTGTATTCTTTCATTGCTGCTTTGTCTTGAACTGATATGATTTGAACCATGTCTCTATTTTGATTTGGCAAGACAATGCAGTGACCATAGGACATAGGTATATGTTTGTTTGATGCTTTTAGTATGTACTAGTACTTGGCAATAGAATACTTGGTAGTTTAATCCTGTCCACCTTACTAATGAACTAGTTCACTGAAATGAGTTTCATATACTAGTACATGCTAAACCTGTTATGTGTCTAATTGTTTCTTCTTTTAGAATGCTGACAGAATATTGGGGAAGAGTGCCTTATTAAGCAATGGTAAAGGAAGTAATGCAGATAAGGTTCAGGATAGTGACACATCCTTGTCGGTCTCCAGCAAAGCTGATAAAACAGCTAAGGAAGACTATCTTGAAGACAGTGAGACAACCCCAAAGTCCTGTCTTGGTTTAGTGTTCGAGTTACTGGCCACTACCGCTTGCACAAGCTATTCAAACTCACTTTCTGAATCAGTTCGGTTTCTTGAGTATCAACTACAAGCTAAAAGACATCGATCAGTTGTGCTGCGACAAGAAGTGGAAGGACTGCGGAAGTCCCTGGAGCATTCAGATGCATACTTTCTGGTGCAAAAGCAAGCATTGGAGGATTTTAGCGCCAAACAGGACAAAGCTAATAAGCTTGCTAAGCTTGCTAAGCTTATTGCCAGCATGGTGGATACCCCGGATAATGTTTCTTGAGCTCTTCTGAAGTTGTTTTAGTTATGCTCTTGTTTTGTTACCGCATTTATTTGCACTGGTGGCCAATTTTGACGGCCAATGTATGTAATATGCTGCTTTGTTCCCTATATTTGCACTGGTGGCGAACTTTGATGCCTAGTGGATGTAATATGTGTAATAGCGGTAATAGGCTAGCATTAATTGCTTGCTTATTTGTTTCCTTATTGTCTTGTTTAGTTGTTTTCTTGTAGTCACTGCAGTTCTTTTTCTGTGTTTTTCTAGTGGCCACAATAGCCTATTTTTGGTAACTAGGCCAAAATAATCATGGAAACACACGGACTGTTGTAACCATGGGCCTCCTGCGGGCCGTATGATGCATGGGCCTTCTACGGGCCGTAGGATCCATTGGCCTTTTATACGGGCCATAGGATCCATGGGCCTTCTACGGGGCGTATCATCATTTCGTCAATCATGGGTCGTACTATTCATGGACCATAGCGGGTCGTTAATAGGCCATATTTGATAACTCTATGAAAACAGCCCAACGGTTTTTTTGACATGAAAATGGCCCAACGTATTAACGGGCCACAAACGGGCCGACTGTAACGACGGGCTGAATTTGGCCCACAAGCAGAAAATGACAGTAACGGGCCGTAAGTAACCGAATGCTGGAAATGAGCCCAAGAATAAATGGGCCCTGAGAAGGCCGAAAGATAACTTGGGCTGGGGACGGCCCAATGGAATAATGGGCTGTTAATGGGTATAAAGTGATACAATATTCGTTATGGGACAGTTTCACCACAGGCCGTTAATGGGCCAAGTGTTACTAAGGGCCTCATATGGGCCGAAAGACGTCATGGGCCATACATGGGCCGGAAGTTAAAACGGGCTGGAATCATATTGGACGGCCCAGATGAAGCTACCGGGCCTAATTCAGAGAGGTCGTAATGGGCCCTGGGTTAGCGGGTTGTAAATGGGCTATATGTGAACATGCCGTTAAGAGGCTTTCTGTGGGCCGGGACGCCACCTTTTGACCAAGTCAAACGGTCCGGCCTTTTCATAGGAATGGGCCTCTGTTGGGTCGTGCCACATGTAGATGTATCATAGGCGCCTTGGGTCCAATGAGTGGATGATATCATTCCCAACGGTGAGCCGACACGTGCTTCCTCCAGCCAATGATGATTTTACACGTGGAAAATCCCCATTAGTCGGGGTTGTTAATGGGTTATCAGATCCAAAACTGGACCCGACAGCTTAACAACGTTCCATTACGGTGGATGCCACGTGTCGGTCACCCTTGACGAAAGCACTTATGTGATGCGCGATTTATCGTCACGGAAGTGGACACTTCCGCGATGATAATTTTCGTAATGTCATGGAACACTTCTACGACAGCACAGGTATGACTATCTTGATTATGTGATAAAATCATCATGGATGTACATGCATGACAGAAAATGTGACCTACTATGACAAACACGTATCATCACGGAAGTGTATTTTTTTGTAGTGCGCCTATGATATATCTAGCATGGAAAGTGTTGGGATGCTCCAAGTCGTTTTCGTTGGTGGGATGGATACACCTCCCAAAATGTTTTTATCTCTAATTTTTCGCTTTGAGCTCTGGAACCTGTACAAATCACTACTTCCCTCTGTGAAGGGCCTTTCTTTTACTTTATGCATTTTTTCTTTTTGAAATTGAGTCTCCGTCCTGTCTTATAAAAGCACCAACTAGGGGACAATATGATCGTACCTAAGTATTGGGTGTAGCTAATATTCAAGTGTGTTTCATGAATGGATCAATGTTTGAGCATGATGGGCTAGGGATAACTTGTTTTGGCATTGATATTTCGAAAGAAATCGTTGCTTGTTGATATGCTTGAGTATCTAAATTATAATGTCAAAACTAGACTATTGCTTTGAATAACATAAAAGTCCAAATGTCCATGCTATAAAGAAAAGAATATGATATGACATGATAAACAACACTCCACATCAAAAATTCTATTTTTATCACATACCTATTCGAGTACGAGCAGGAGTTAAGCTTGGGGATGCTGATACGTCTCCAACTATCTATAATTTTTTATTACCCCATGTTGTTTCATTATCAATCTTGCATGTTTTATAATCATTATATAGTCATTTAATATCATTTCTTGGTACTAACCTATTGACATAGTGCTAAGAGCCTGTTGCTATTTTCTGCATGTTTTTTACATTGCAGGAAATCAATATCAGAGGGAGTCCAAATGCCACGCCAATTTATGATGATTTTGATGGACCAGAAGGAAGAAGTTGGGCCCTGGTTACACCTGGGGGACTCCCGAGGAGGGGACAACGCACCAGGGCGCGCTAGGAGGCTCAGGCGCGCCCTGGTGGGTTGTGCCTAACTCGGGTTCCCCCTCGACCGCCTCTTTGCTCTGTAAATACCCCAATATTCTAGAAACCCTAGGGGAGTCGAAGAAATTTTCATCCAGTCGCCGCAGAGTCCAGAACCACCAAGATCCAATGTAGACACCATCATAGAGGGGTTCACCACTTCCATTGGTGCCTCTCCGATGATGCGTGAGTAGGTCTTTTTAGACCTTCGGGTCCATAGTTAGTAGCTAGATGGCTTCCTCTCTCTCTCTTGATTATCAATACAATGATCTCTTGGAGATCCATATGATGTAAGTCTTTTGGTGGTGTGTTTGTTGGGATCTGATGAACTTCGAGTTTATGATCAGTTATATCTTTTTATATCCATGAAAGTTATTTGAGCTCTTTGATCTCTGATATGCGTGATATCTTATAGCCTCGTATTTATTCTCTGATGTTTGGGTTTTGTTTGGCCAACTTGATCTATTTATCTTGCAATGGGAAGAGGTGCCCGGTAGTGGGTTCGGTCTTACGGTGCTTGATAACAGTGACAGAGAAGGAACCGACATGTATGTATCGTTGCTACTAAGGATAAAAAGATGGGATCCATATCTGCCGCAATAGATAAACGGATCTGGTCAACATCATGTCATCGTTCTTATTGCATTACACTGTTTTCCCATGAACTTAATACACTAGATGCTTGCTGGATAGCGGTCGATGTGTGGAGTAATAGTAGTAGATGCAGGCAGGAGTCGGTCTACTAATCTTGGACGTGATGCCTATTTAATGATCATTGCCTGGATATAGTCATTATTATTGGAAGTTCTATCAATTGCCCAACAATAATGTGTTCACCCATCGTTTGCTATCTTTCTTGAGAGAAGCCACTAGTGAAACCAACGACCCCCGAGTCTTCTTTCTCATATATTTGCCTTGCAATCTACATTTTCCTTGCATTTATTTTCAGATCTATTAAACCAAAAAAATTCAAAAATACCTTGCTGCAGTTTATTTGTCCCATGATCTATTTATCCCATCTACAAATTTACCTCACGTCCTTTGCCTATCTTGAGGCGTCATACCCCGAAAGGGATTGACAACCCCTTTAACATGTCAGGTTGCGAGGTGTTGTTATTTGTGTGCAGGGGTTGCTTATGTTGTGTTGCTTGGTTCTCCTACTGGTTTGATAACCTTGGTTTCATATCTGAGGGAAATACCTACCGCCGCTGTGCTGCATCATCCCTTCCTCTTTGGGGAAATACCGACGTAGCTTCAAGCGACGTCAATACTTAGAACAAAATATGACTCTATATGAATGCCTCTGGCGGTGTACCAGGATGTGAAATGATTCAAGAGTGACATGTATGAAAGAATTATGAATGGTGGCTTTGCCACAAATAAGATGTCAACTACATGATCATGCAAAGCAATATGTCAATAATGAAACGTGTCATAATAAACAGAACGGTGGAAAGTTGCATGGCAATATATCTCGGAATGGCTATGGAAATGCCATAATAGGTAGGTATGGTGGCTGTTTTGAGGAAGGTAAATGGCGGGTGTATGGTATCGGCGAAAGTTGCGCGGCACAAGAGAGGCTAGCAATGGTGGAAGGGTGAGAGTGCGTATAATCCATGTACTCAACATTAGTCATAAAGAACTCACATACTTATTGCAAAAATCTACAAGTCATCAAAACCAAGCACTACGCGCATGCTCCTAGGGAAAGGGTTAGTAGGAGTTAACCATCGCGTGATCTCGACCTCCACCCATAAGGAGGACAATCAAAGAGATACCTCGTGCTTCAAATTTGTTACACAACGGTTACCATACGTGCGTGCTACGGGACTCACAAACCTCAACACAAGTATTTTTTAAATTCACAATTACACCACTAACATGACTCTAATATCACCATCTTCATATCTCAAAACAATCATAAAGAATCAAACTTCTCATAGTATTCAACGCACTTTCTTATGAAAGTTTTTATTATATCCATCTTGGATGCCCGTCATATTAGGACTAGTTTTATAACCAAAGCTAATTACCATGTTGTTCTAAAAGACTCTCAAAATAACATAATTGAAGCATTGAGAGTTCAACAATTTCTATAAAATAAAGCCACCGTCGTGCTCTAGATAGATATAAGTGAAGCACTAGAGCAATATTGTCTAGCTCAAAGATATAAGTAAAGCAGATAGAGTATTCTAATAAATCACGATTCATGCGTGTCTCTCCCAAAAGGTGTGTACAGGAAGGATGATTGTTGTAAATAAAAAGCAAATACTCAAATCATGCAGGACGCTCCAAGCAAAACACATATCATGTGATGAATAAAAATATAGCCTCAAGTAAAGTTACCGATAGACGAAGACGAAAGATGGGATGCCTTCCGGGGCATCCCCAAGCTTAGGATTTTGGTTGTCCTTGAATTTTACCTTGGGGTGCCTTGGGCATCCCCAAGCTTAGGCTCTTGCCACTCCTTATTCCATAGTCCATCAAATCCTTACCTAAAACTTCAATAAAAATGTCATAAACTCCGTTAGTATAAGAAAATAAATCACCACTTTAAGGTACTGTTGTGAACTCATTCTTTATTAATATTGGTGTAACATCTACTGTATTCCAGCTTCTCCATGGTTCATAGATTCATCAAAATAAGCAAACAACACGCGAAAAACAGAATCTGTCAAAAATAGAACACTCTGAAGTAATCTGTAACTCTCGAATACTTATGTAACTCGAAAAATTCTGAAATAAATTGGTGGACGTGAGGAATTTGTCTTTTAATATTCTGCAAAAATAATTAACTCAAAATCACTCTTCTATTATAAATGAGAAATAATCTCGTGAGCGCAAAAGTTTCTGTTTTTCAGCAAGATCAAATCAACTTTCACCCAAGTCTTCTCAAAGGTTCTACTTGGCACAAACACTAATTAAAACATAAAACCACATCTAACCAGAGGCTATATGAATTATTTATTACTACACAGGAGGAAAAATCAAAAACAATAATAAAATTGGGTTGACTCCCAACAAGCTCTATCGTTTAACACCCTTAGCTAGGCATAAAAACACGAATAGATCTAGATATTTCCATCTTTGGTATGCAATCCATAAGTGGCTCTCATAATAGATTCATAAAGCAATTTAATATTCTTACTAGGAAAGTGTTCCATGCCTTTCCTTAGCGGAAATTGGAATCTAATGTTTCCTTCTTTAATATCAATAATTGCACCAATCGTTCTAAGGAAAGGTCTACCAAGAATAATAGGACATGTAGGATTGCAATCTATATCAAGAACAATGAAATCTACGGGCAAATTATTCCTATTTTCAACAATAAGAACATCATTAATCCTTCCCATAGGTTTCTTAATGGTGGAATCCTCACGATGCAAATTTAAAGAACAATCATCAAATTCACGGAAACCTAGCACATCACACAAAGTTTTTGGAATAATGGAAACACTAGCACCCAAACCACACCAAGCATAGCATTCAAAATATTTAATCTGAATCTTAATAGTAGGTTCCCGCTCATCATAAAGTTTTCTAGGTATAGAAACTTCTAGTTCAAGCTTTTCTTCAAAAGATTGCATCATGGCATCAACGATATGTTTAGAAAAAGCTTTGTTTTGATTATAAGCATGAGGGGAATTTAACACGGATTGCAACAAGGAAATACAATCTATTAAAGAACAATTATCATAATTAAATTCCTTGAAATCCAAAATAGTGGATTCATTGCTACTTAAAGTCTTGACCTCTCCAATCCCACTTTTGTCAATTTTTGCATCTAGATCGAAAAACTCTGAATCATTGGGACGCCTTTTAACTAAAGTTGACTCATCTCCAGTACCATCTTTATCAAGATTCATATTGGAAAACAAAGATTTAATAGGAGTCACATCAATCACTTTTAGATCTTCAGCATTATTATCATGAAAACTAGAAGAACATGCTTTTACAAACCAATCTTTTTAGCACGCATCTTAGCGGTTCTTTCTTTCCACTCATCAATGGAAATTCTCATGGACTTGAGAGACTCATTGATATCATGCTTAGGTGGGATAGATCTAACTTTCAAAGAATCAACATCAAGAGAAATTCCATCCACGTTCCTAGCCAACTCATCAATCTTAAGCAATTTTTCTTCAATCAAAGCATTGAAATTCTTTTGCGAACTCATAAATTCTTTAACACCATTCTCAAAATCAGAGGGAATGTTATTAAAATTTCCATAAGAGTTGTTGTAGGAATTACCATAATTAATAGAGGAATTACTAGGAAACGGCCTAGGATTAAAATTGCATCTATAAGCGTTGTTACAAAAATTGTTCGTATCAACAAAATTAACATCCATAAATTCATTATTATTCTCAATCAAAGTGTACATAGGCATATCATTAGGATCAGCAGAAACACTTTTATTAGCAAATGCTATCATAAGTTCATCCATCTTTTCACTCAAAACATTAATCTCTTCAATCGCATGAACTTTTTTACTAGTGGAATCTTTTGGTCTGCCATTGAGAATAATTAACCATAATATTATCTAAGAGATTAGTAGATTATCCTAAAGTGATTTCCATAAAAGTGCCTATCGCGGCCGAATCTAGAAGATTTCTAGAAGCAAAATTCAATCCGGCATAATTTTTTTGTATAATCATCCACAAATTCAAACCATGTGTACGGCAATTACGTATCATTAATTTCATCCTCTCCCAAGATTGTGCAACATGCTCATGATCAAGTTGCTTAAAATTCATAATATCGTTCCTAAGGGAGATGATCCTAGCGGGAAGAAAATACTTAGAGTTAAAAGCATCTTTACACTTATTCCATGAATCAATACTATTTTTAGGAAAAGATGAGAACCAAGTTTTAGCAGGATCCCTAAGTGAAAGCGGAAATAGCTTCAGTTTAACAATATCATAATCCGCATCTTTCTTCTTTTGCATATCACACAAATCAACGAAATTGTTTAAATGAGATGCGGCATCTTCACTAGGAAGGCTAGAAAATTGATCTTTCATAACAAGATTCAACAAAGCGGCATTAACCTCACAAGATTTAGCATTAGTAGTAGGAGCAATCGGAGTGCTAATAAAATCATTGTTGTTGGTGTTGGAAAAGTCACACAATTTAATATTATCTTGAGCCATCGTGACAAGCAATCAATCCAACACACAAGCACACAAGAAGCAAGCGGAAAGAGACAAATGGAAGAGGGACGAAGAAAAGGCAAAGGTTTTCAAAATTAGTTTTAGAAGTGGGGAGAGGAAAACGAGAGGCGAATGGCGAATAATGTAATGCAAGGGAAAAGAGTTTATGATGGGTACTTGGTAAGGCTTGACTTGGCGTAGATCTCCCCAGCAACGGCACCAGAAATCCTTCTTGCTACCTCTTGAGCTTGCATTGGTTTTCCCTTGAAGAGGAAAGGGTGATGCAGCAAAGTAGAGTAAGTATTTCCATCAGTTTTTGAGAACCAAGGTATCAATCCAGTAGGAGACAACGCACAAGTCACCGAACACCTGCACAAACAATTAACAACTTGCAACCAATGCGATAAAGGGGTTGTCAATCCCTTCACGATCACTCGCAAAAGTGAGATCTGATAGAGATAGACAAATGGTAAAATAAATATTTTTGGTATTTTTGGTTTATAGATTGGAAAGTAAAGATTGCAAAATAGTAGATCGGAAACTAGCAAGATGTAAACGAGATTCAATAATATGGAAGAGAGACCCGGGGGCCATAGGTTTCACTAGTGGCTTCCCTCAAGATAGCATATATTACGGTGGGTGAACAAATTACTATCGAGCAATTGATAGAAAAGCGCATAGTTATGACGACATCTAAGGCAATGATCATGAACATAGGCATCATGTCTGTGTCAAGTTGACCGACTCCTGCCTGCATCTACTACTATTACTCCACACATTGACCGCTATCCAGCATGCATCTAGAGTATTAAGTTCATGAAGAACAGAGTAATGCATTAAGCAAGATGACATGATGTAGAGGAATTAACTAAAGCAATATGATGAAAATCCCATCTTGTTATCCTCGATGGCAATAATACAATATGTGCCTTGCTGCCCCTACTGTCACTGGGAAAGGACACTGCAAGATTGAACCCAAAGCTAAGCACTTATCCCATTGCAAGAAAGATCAATCTAGTAGGCCAAACTAAACCGATAATTCGAAGAGAATTGCAAAGATATCAAATCATGCATATAATAATTCACAGAAGAACCAAATAATATTCATAGATAATCTTGATCATAAATCCACAATTCATCGGATCTCGGCAAACACACCGCAAAAGAGTATTACATCGAATAGATCTCCAAGAACATAGAGGAGAACTTGGTATTGAGAATCAAAGAGAGAGAAGAAGCCATGTAGCTAATAACTATGGACCCGAAGGTTTGTGGTAAACTACTCACGCTTCATCAGATAGGTAATGGTGTTGATGTAGAAGCCCTCCATGATCGAATCCCCCTCTGCCAGGACGCCAGAAAAGGCCCAAAGATGGGATCTCACGGGTACAGACGGTTTCGGCGGCGGAAAAGTGGTTTCGTGATTCTCCTGGATGTTTTTAGGGTATGAGAGTATATATAGGTGAAGGAACTAGGTCAGGGGAGCTACGATGGGCCCACGAGGGTGGGGGCGCTCCCTACCCCCTGGCTGCGCCTGATAACCCACTAGTATAGGGGATCGCGACCGTATTCAAGGTTAGAGTATTCAACCCAAATTTATTGATTCAACACAAGGGGAGCCAAAGAATATTCTCAAGTATTAGTAGTTGAGTTGTAAATTCAACCACACCTGGATAACTTAATATCTGCAGCATAGTATTTAGTAGCAAAGTAGTATGGAACTAACGGTAACAGTGGCAAAAGTAATAGTAGTAGTTTTGTAGTAATTGTAACAGTGGCGGCGGAAAAGTAAATAAGCAAAGAGCAATATGTGAAAAGCTCGTAGGCATTGGATCAGTGATGGATAATTATGTCAGATGCGATTCCTCATGTAATAGTTATAACATAGGGTGACACAGAACTAGCTCCAGCTCATCAATGTAATGTAGGCATGTATTTCGAATATAGTCATACGTGCTTATGGAAAAGAACTTGCATGACATCTTTTGTCCTACCCTCCCGTGGCAGCGGGGTCCTATTGAAACTAAGGAATATTAACGCCTCCTTTTAATAGAGTACCGGACCAAAGCATTAGCACATAGTGAATACATGAACTCTTCAAACTACGGTCATCATCGGTAAGTATCCCGATTATTGTCACTTCGAGGTTAACGGATCATAACACATAATAGGTGACTATAGACTTGCAAGATAGGATCAAGAACTCACATATATTCATGAAAACATAATAGGTTCAGATCTAAAATCATGGCAATCGGGCCCTAGTGACAAGCATTAAGCATCGCAAAGTCATAGCAACATCAATCTCAGAACATAGTGGATACTAGGGATCAAACCCTGACAAAACTAACTTAATTACATGGTAAATCTCATCCAACCCATCACCGTCCAGCAAGTCTACCATGGAATTACTTATGCATGGCGGTGAGCATCATGAAATTGGTGATGGAGGATGGTTGATGATGACGACGGTGACGGATCCCCCTCTCCGGAGCCCCGAACGGACTCGAGATCAGCCCTCCTAAGAGAGTTTAGGGCTTGGAGGTGGCTCCGTATTGTAAAACATGATGAATCTTTCTCTCTGATTTCTTTTCTCCCTGAACGTGAATATATGGAGTTGGAGTTTAGGTCGGTGGAGCCTCAGGGGGCCCACGAGGCAGGGGAGCGCGCCCTAGGGGGGCGCCCCCACCCTCGTGGACAGGGTGTGGGCCTCTTGACGTTGATTCTTTCGCCAATATTTTTTATTAAATCCAAAAAGTTGCTCCGTGGATTTTCAGGTCATTCCGAGAACTTTTATTTCTGCACAAAAATAACACCATGGCAGTTCTACTGAAAACAGTGTCAGTCCGGGTTAGTTCCATTAAAATCATGCAAGTTAGAGTCCAAAACAAGGGCAAAAGTGTTTGGAAATGTAGATACGACGGAGATGTATCAACTCCCCCAAGCTTAAACCTTTGCTTGTCCTCAAGCAATTCAGTTGATAAACTAAAAGTGATAAAGAAAAACTTCCACAAACTCTGTTTGCTCTTGTTGTTGTAAATACGTAAAGCCAGCATTCAAGTTTTCAGCAAAGATTATGAACTAAACACATTCACAATAACACTTAGGTCTCATGTTTACTCATATCAATGGCATAATCAACTAGCGAGAAATAATAATAAATCTCGGATGACAACACACTTTCTCAAAACAATCATCATATGATATAACAAGATGGTATCTCGCTAGCCCTTTTTGAGACCGCAAAACATAAATGCAGAGCACCTCTGAAGATCAAGGACTGACTAAACATTGTAATTCATGGTAAAAGAGATCTAGTCATAGTCATACCCAATATAAATTAATAGTAATGCATGCAAATGAAAGCGGTGCTCTCTAGCGGGTGCTTTTTAATAAGAGGGTGATGACTCGACATAAAAGTAAATAGATAGGCCCTTCGCAGAGGGAAGCAGGGATTTGTAGAGGTGCCAGAGCTCGATTTTGAAATCGAGATAAATAACATTTTGAGTGGTATACTTTCATTGTCAACATAACAATTGAGAGATCTCGATATCTTCCATCCTACACACATTATAGGCGGTTCCCAAACAGAATGGTAAAGTTTATACTCCCCCACCACCAACAATCATCAATCCATGGCTTGCCCGAAACAACGGGTGCCTCAACTAACAACAATCCTGGGGGAGTTTTGTTTGCAATTATTCTGATTTGATTTGAGCATGGGACTGGGCATCCCGGTGACCAGCCATTTTCTCATGAGTGAGGAACGGAGTCCACTCCTCTTGAGAATAACCCGCCTAACATGGAAGATATAGACAGCCCTTGTTGATACATGAGTTGTTCGAGCATACACAACAGAATTTCATTTGAAGGTTTGAAGTTTGGCACATACAAATTTACTTGGAACGGCAGGTAGATACCGCATATAGGAAGGTATGGTGGGCTCATATGGAATAACTTTGGGGTTTATGGAGTTTGGATGCACAAGCAGTATTCCCACTTAGTACAAGTGAAGGCTAGAAAGAGACTAGGAAGCGACCAACTAGAGAGCGACAACAGTCATGAACATGCATTAAAATTAATTAACACTGAGTGCAAGTATGAGTAGGATATAATCCACCATGAATATATATATCATGAAGGCTATGTTGATTTGTTTCAACTACATGCGTGAACATGTGCCAAATCAAGTCACTCGAATCATTCAAAGGATGATACCACCCTATCACACCACATCACAACCATTTTAATAGCATGTAGGCACGCAAGGTAAACCATTATAAACTCCTAGCTAATTAAGCATGGCATAAGCAACTATAATATCTAATTGTCATTACAAACATGTTTATTCATAATAGGCTGAATCAAGAGCGATGAACTAATCATATTTATGAAAACAAGAGAGGTCGAGTTCATACCAGCTTCTCTCATCTCAATCAGTCCATCATATATCGTCATTATTGCCTTTCACTCGCACGACCGAATGGTGTGGATAATAATAGTAGTGCACGTGCATTGGACTAAGCTGGAATCTGCAAGAATTCAATTCAAGGCAGAAGACAAGGTAATATGGGCTCTTGGTTAAATCAACAATAATGCATATGAGAGCCACTCAACATTTTCATCATGGCCTTCTCCTCTCGACCCCCAAAGGAAAGAAAAGAAATAAAACTATTTACACGGGAAAGCTCCCAACAAGCAAAAGAAGAACGAGAAATCTCTTTGGGTTTTCTTTTAATATTACTACTACAAGCATGGAAAGTAAACTAGCTAAAAGCTATAACTATTTTTTTGGTTTTTCTTAAGGTTTTTCAAACACACAAGAAGAAGGCTTAGAAAAGAAAATAAACTAGCATGGATAGTACAATGAAAAAGTATGAGGACCGACAACTAGAATGAGTGTGTGAACATGAATGTAATGTCGGGGAGAAATACGTACTCCCCCAAGCTTAGGCTTTTGGCCTGAGTTGGTCTATGCCCATGGATCAAAGCTACTCTCTCCGGTGTACTGAGGAGTGTCATCAGAGTGCCACTGGCAGGCGATCTCCTCCGGATCCCACTGATAAAAGGATTGTCGATAAGGGTCAAGTGGTGGATCTGGCTTAAGCTCTGGAGCTGGTGTCTGGCTCCGGTATGGGTAAATGGCCTCCGGCAAGATGAGGTACGTGCCTAAAGATAAGTCAAACAAAGAGGGTGCAGGCAAGATAATAGTCTCACTTTGAGTTTTATTAAATCTCGAATTATACTTAAGCATCATCTCATAATTTTTAACAATAAATTCATGTGCTACCATACTCTTATAATCTAGAAAAATAGGGGGTAGCAACTTTTCCTCTTTCTCATATTGCCTAACAGGTATCCTAAAGTGTTTAGCAAGGCATGAAGCAAAGATGCCTCCAAAGATGGGGCCCTTTGTACGATTCAGACTTAATCGTTTAGCCATAATAGCGCCTAAACTAACAGTGTTATCGCGAAATAGAGCATGGCACAAAATTAAAATATAAAGGGCACTATGGTTTCCATAGTTCCCGCGACCAATTAAGCATCTACTAGAAAGTATTGCAAAGTAACGTAGAACATGAAAGTGTATGCTAGTAATTCTTGCATCGGAAACCTTCCTCGTTTCCCCTACAGTAATCATATCAATAAATACATCCACATCACTACACTACAAAAAAAATACACTTCCGTGATGATACGTGTTTGTCACAGTAGGTCGTGGTTTTTGTCATGCATGTACATTCATGACAAATTTATGACAGAATCAAGATAGTCATACCTGTGCTGTTGTAGAAATGTTCCATGACATTACCAAAATTATCATCATGGAAATGTCCACTTCCATGACGATAAATCGCGCGTCACAGAAGTGCTTTCGTCAAGGGTGACCGACACATGGCATCCACCGTAACGGAACACCGTTAAGCTATTGGGTCGGGTTTTGGATCCGATAACCCGTTAACAGCCCCGACCAATGGGGATTTTCCACGTGTAAAATCATCATTGGCTGGAGGAAACACGTGTCGGCTCACCGTTGGGGCAGATGTCATCTGCTCATTGGACCGAAGGCGCCTATGATACGGCGACATGTGGCATGGCCCAACAAAGGCCCATTCTTGTGAAAAGGCCGGCCCGTTTGACTTGGTCAAAAGGTGGCGGGCCGGCCCACGGAAAGCCTGTTAATGGCTTGTTCGCATATAGCCCATTTATAGCCCGCTAACCCAGGGCCCGTTACGCCCTATCCGAATTAGGCCCAGTAGCGTCATCTGGCCCGTCCAATATGATTCAGCCCATTTTAGCTTCCGGCCCGTGTGTGGCCCATATGAGGACCTTTGTAACTCTTGGCCCATTAATGACCCATGGTGAAACTAGCCCGTAATGAATAGTGTATCACTTTATACCCATTAACGGCCCGTTATTCCATTGGGTCTTTTCCAGCCCAAGTTATCTTTCGGCCTTCTCAGGGCCCATTGATTCTTGGGCTCATTTGCAGCATTGGTTACATACGGCCTGTTACTGTCATTTTCTGCTTGTGGGCCAAATTCAGCCCGTCATTATAGTCGGCCCGTTTGTGGACCGTTAATACGTTGGGCCGTTTTCATGTAAAAAAAACCGTTGGGCTGTTTTCATAGAGTTATCAAATACGGCCTATTGACGGCCCGTTATGGTCCACGAATAGTACGGCCCATGATTGGTGAAATGATGATACGCCCCGTAGAAGGGCCATGGATCCTACGGCCCGTATGAGGCCCATGGATAGTACGGCCCATAGAAGGCCCATGGACCCTACGGCCTGTAGAAGGTCCATTGATCCCTAAGGCCCGTATAGAAGGCCGATGGATCCTACAGCCCGTATAGAAGGCCAATGGTCCTACGGCCGAACGAAGGCCCATGGATCATACGGCCTGCAGGAGGCCCATGGTTACAATAGTCCGTGTGCTGCCATGATTATTTTAGCCTAGTTACCAAAAATAGGCTATTGTGGCCACTAGAAAAAAACAGAAAAAGAATTGTAGTGACTACAAGCAAACAACTAAACAAGACAATAAGGAAATAAATAAGCAAGCAATTAAGGCTAGCCTATTACTGCTATTACACATATTACATCCACTGGGCATCAAAGTTCGCCACTAGTGCAAATATAGGGAACAAAGCAGCATATTACATACACTTGGACGTCAAAATTGGCCACCGGTACGAATAAACGCGGCAGCAAAACAAGAGCATAACTGAAACAACTTCAGAAGAGCTCAAGAAACGTTATCCTGGGTATCCACCATGCTGGCAATAAGGTTAGCAAGCTGATTAGCTTTGTCCTATTTGGCGCTAAAATCCTCCAACGCTTGCTATTGCACCAAAAAGTATGCATCTAAATGCTCCAGGGACTTCCGCAGTCCTTCCGCTTCTTGTCGCAGCACAGCTGATCGATGTCTTTCAGCTTGTAGTTGAGACTCAAGAAATCGAACTGATTCAGACAGTGAGTTTGAATAGCTTGTGCAAGCGGTAGTGGCCAGTAAATCGAACACTAAACCAAGACAGGACTTTGGGGTTGTCTCGCTGTCTTCAAGATAGTCTTCTTTGGCTGTTTTATCAGATTTGTTGGAGACCAACAAGGATGTGTCAATATCCTGAACCTTATCTGCATTACTTCCTTTACCATTTCTTAATAAGGCACTCTTCCCCAATATTCTGTCAGCATTCTAAAAGAAGAAACAAGCAGACACATAACAAGTTTAGCATGTACTAGTATATGAAACTCATTTCGGTGAACCAGTTCATTAGTCACTACATTGTCTTGCCAAATCAAAATAGAGACACGGTTCAAATCATATCAGTTCAAGACAAAGCAGCAGTGAAAGAATACAAAGCGTGGGAAACTACACGGCACAACAAGATTTCAGATGGGTACCACGGGTCTACATGTACAACAACACTATTGGCTCTGTTGTGATGCTAGTAATGTGCATGATATGAAAGTCAACTGTATACACAATTGAAATTGAAATCAAAAGAGCTATTGATAAGAGCAAACCTGTTAAAGAAACATGCGTGAACATACCTCCCGTGCCATTGGAGTTTCGATTGGAACCTTCAATTTAAAAATAAGTTTGTATGAGTAAATACAATGATACAAGAGCAAAGCAATCACAGTTAAAAAAGGCGCGCCTAAGCGAGCGCTTAAGCGCACCTAGGCTCTAGGCGTTGGCAAAACGCATTGCGCATAACTACGCTTAATCTGTGCATAACTGTGCATATGCATGCGCTTTGGTTAGTAAAGTGCAAGGTGGTGGTAAAACGCACAATTAACGCCTAGCGCTTTTTTGAACTATGATAGCAATGGAATCTTAAATTAGAACAGTTGTTCTTTAGGTTTAGGCACTTGTTCTACATGAACAGAGTACAGTAAGACGCAAGAATATAATACTTAAAAATAGAAAACGAGCTCATAGACCTTACCACATTCTTGGTTCGCGACCAGTACAGAACAAGGCGTTCCCAGTCATCGTCCAGTAAATGTGTCTCAGGAGAACGTAAGGGAATTTGATGAGTTTCTTTGCCGGTGAAGTATGTTTTCTTCGGGTAATTACGATACTGCCACCAAGCATTCTTGAAGATAGCAGAGGTATTAGCACAGGTTACCTCATCCTGAGTTTCCAAATCGGTGCTTCTCTATAGAGAAAAATGGGAAAATTTGTTGTATTATAACCATCATAGAGGTAGGATGTATGGGACGAAGCAAAGTAATTGCCATGAATAACATTACTTACATATAACTTCTGGACAAACACCTGCAACTGGCATTTTCCTTCATCTTCAGTATAATATTTCCAAGATGGGAAGATACGCACATACGATTTAACAACATCAAATGCGATAGATGCTAAACTACGACTGGCTGGTTGTGCTTCCTCCACGGGAATAGGCGTACTAACTGGTGGAGCTGGGGTTCGCTGTGATAGTACTGGCCCTTTGGGCACTGGAGCTGCCTTACTAACTACTCTTGTTTGGTAGCTCTGTGGTGGAGATGGTGTTGTGTCAACAGGAACTGGGTTACTATCGGCTGGGGTTGGGGTTAGATTAGGTGAAGCTGGTTCTCTGTCCATCGCAGTAGGGGTACAATCTGCGAGAGTTTGGGTTATGTGCGGTAGAGTTGGTTCTTGTGCATGCACAACCGGGGTGCTATCTCCACCAATAGGTAGCACTTTTTTATTTGAAGACCGTGTTTTTATTCCGATAGATACTAGCATCACCCGCTCCAATTCAAATGGCTGATAAACAGGAAACATAGTTGAATGTACAGACATTTTATGAGAGATAGATGCAATAGATAGTGTGGAAAAAAGAGGGCATGAAATAGTTGACATGTATATTGTTTAACTAAAATGGATAGCATGACATAATTTCACCTATATGATGTCTATCTAAACTGGATAGCATAGCATAACATAATTCAAAGATATGATGAATAACAAAACAGGATCGCATGACATAATTCACCTACATGTTATCTAAGTAATCAGGATCGCATCATTTAATTCACATATGTGATTTATATGCTAAACAGAGGGCATTTGATATGATGTCTAAACTAAGAACATGGTGTTGAATATTGTGTATATGATGTCTAAACTATGCAATGCAAGACACCGTATGCATGATATGAGTAGTATAATCGTGCCAAGTTAGAGCATACACCTCAGTAGGGGAATAGGACTAGTCATCTTTCTCTGAATCCATCTCTGAGGAGCTATCGGGACCCAACAAGAGATCTGCTTCGACAGGTAGCACAGTCTGCTCTGAAGGCCTTGTTTTCACTCCAGATTTTTCCATCTCCCACCCAAATGGCTGATTCACAGGAAGAGTAGTTTAATGTACAAACATTGTCGACAAATGGAAATGTAATGAAGAAACGGATGGGCAAGATATCATTCAAATATATGATGTCTGGTTAAACAGGATGGCATTGCACATTTCACATATATTATGGCTGGCTAAAAGACATGAGACTGCATAATTCCCATATACGATATAGAAACTAAACAGGTGGCATTACAGAACATGTCTAAACTAAGCAGATGACATATATGATGTCAAAAGTAGGCACTGCAAGGCAACATATGCATGATATGACTAACATCATCATGCCAAGGTAGAGCAAACACCTTGGGGGGTAAATAGGAGTGGTCAGCGGTGTCTGAATCCGCCTCAGAACAGATATATTCCTCTGGATTATAATCTGGAGAGGGGTGGGGAGGGTTTGCCATTGAACCCACCATGGAGCAATGTCTGCATGACATTGTATTGCCGCGCAAAACTCTTCTCTTTTTCTCTACATGTTCAGCATGACTATGTACAATATCTGACTTGCATACGATAAAATATGGTGAGATTATGTAAGGAGAGCATGCAGAAATTTAGAGTGATGGTAACAACCAGTGGATGGATCCAAAAATAATGATAGCAGGCTGATGATTGCTTTAAATTAATAAAAAGACAGATGATGATTGCTTTACTATTTGTTTCCCACCCAAGATGAACAACATAGGCATACCCTAGGTGAACCAGATATTAGACAGACATACTATTCATTGCTGCCTCGATATGTGCCCCACAACTAATTTAGAACTCAAGTTTGAACATGAATTTGGACCTGAGTTGGGAGTCCAAGAGCTGAACAGGATGATAAAGTAGCAGGTAAGTTTAAGCAATGCATAACATAAGCAGAAAGAAAATAGTGTGACCTCTCTTGTGGACCCATGTACTCCTCAGGTTAATCTGCTGAGTCGATGATGGTGATGCCGTTGGGGTGTGTGCCGACGGCAGGTAAGGACATCTGAGGCGGCGAAATACGGTCAGGAGTCGTGATTTCTGGTTTGGTGGATGCTTCTGTCGATGGAGCAGCTCAGGTGAGGTGGACGACGTCGCGGCAGGAGGAGGACAAACCACACAAAGTTCCCTTTGACACGTACCTGTAACTGAAGTAATTCTGTAAGGGCTCATTTGGCTTGCATGATTCTTAAAACGCAGGGATAGGAAAAACACCGGAATAGGATAGGAAAAAGCACATGGTAAATAGAGCATTTGTAAACACAGGATTTCTATCAACTTGGGTGTTTGGTTTATAGGAATTGGAAGAGCAGAGGAATGCAAAGAAACATGGCCAAAATAAAGAGAAACCATATGAAAGTGTGTACAGTTAGAATGTTATTCTTGCACTAATGCACTTGGTCTTGTTTTCTTGCATAGGATTTTGAAAAGTAGGTCTAGGTGGATGTTTTGCTTCATTCCTTTCAACAAAATGCATGAATAATTGAATAGTAGAGTGCCATTGGAAAATTCCTTATTGCTATGTTTTTCCGTTGAACCAAAATAGCCCTAATGGATCAATGTGAATGTATAATAATAAGTGCCGCAACAAGTGTACAACCTCTTTGCCGTAGTCGTGTCGACCTCAGCATCATTGGGTTGGTCGCTGAAGCAGTTGAGGCAGAGGTGGCTGTCGGAGGTGTGGAGGAAGATCTGAGGAATCTGTAGACGGTGTCCAGGGCACTGCTCTGTTGTGATGGACCGTTCTGTCGTTGGAGCAGCTCCGGTGAGCCGTAACACGTCAAGGCTGAAGCAGCATAAGACAGACATCGTCAATCTCAAGTGGGATTCTAATAGCATCTCCAATAGATGATGAAAAATGGATGTAAAATTAACATCGCCAAAAACCACCTGACTACAACAGATGAGGTAAAAACTGTTGACTCTGAACTTAACTGTCGAAACTGAAATTAACTGTGGTTTAGGGAGGGCCTGCAGTTCATCTTCAACCTGCACACCCCTGAGCCGCCTGCCACCACCGGTCGAACCGCCGACCCCAGCGCCGCCTCGCCGCCCCGAAACAACTCGCCACCGCCACCCCGGCCAGTCCTCTAGGCCTTCCCCCCACCCTGAACCCTAAGATAGATAGTGGGATACCTCTCCGGTGAGCCCCCGTCCCCGCTGCAGGTGG
>NC_041383.1:782451747-782455142 GCF_002162155.2 Triticum dicoccoides
CTGAAAATCTACTGACCCAAAAGTCGATTTAGTCGACTGAAGTGTGGCTTAATCGGAGCAGAGCAGCAGCACGAGCGAGGGGGAGAGCAGCAGGAGCAGCTGGGCGAGCAAGCGATCGAGCGAGAGCCGGAGCAGCAGCAGCAGCACGAGCGAGCGAGCGAGAGCTGGAGCAGCAGCAGCAGCGCGAGCGAGCGAGCGAGAGCCGGAGCAGTAGCAGCAGATCCGGCTGGCATGGACTAAGGATGGCAATGGGTAGGGTATGGGGCGGGTAGAGCATTACCATACCCATACCCGTGTAGTCAATGGGTACAAAATTATACCCATACCCGTACCCACAGGTATGAAACTTTACCCATACCCATACCCGATGGGTTTCCATACCCATTGGGTAGATCAAGCAGTACATAAGTTATTCGCAATTTTACATTAATCTATAGCACATTTCACAAAAAACATTGATCTCAACTCAATAACAGATAGATGAGTACCTGCTCAACTAAAATTGACAATTGGTGACAACTTTAACAAAGGTTCACAAACTCAGAAACCAAATTTAACACAGGTACTCTTGTGAATTATGGGTAACTTTCACATGTTAGTATGCACGGGTAGTGTATGGGTATATCCATGGGTAAAAGGCTATACTCGTGCCCTACCCATGACTTGAGGGGTAGGGTATGGGTACTACCCATGGGAATAAAATTGTGCCCATACCCTGCCCATGCGGGGACGGTATCCATGGGTACCCATACCCATGGGTAAAATTGCCATCCTTAGTATGGACGCCGCTGCCGAAGGGGCCTCGCACTGGGGGAGAGCCGCCATGGAGATGTCGCCCATGGCGCCGACTTCAAGGTAGCTGCTCCATGCTGGTGCGGGATGGAGCACCGTCGGCGCCGGGAGGTCGAGTTAAGGAGAAGGTGCGATGCGATGAGTGTACAACCTCTTTGGTGGATCCGAGTAGGCCTCTGCTTCGTCCGAGGAGTCGGTGAGGATGCTGCAGTTCCAGGGGAGCAGGTTAAGGCGGCGATGTGGGCATGGAGAAGCCGCGATAGATGAGGCGATCGTCGGAGCAGCTCCTTGGAGGTGGAGGACGGGGCGGCTAAACCGGCAGGATGGCGAGATGGACAACGGATCCTCATCCGGGGAGGTGGACGAGGGACGTCGAGCTATTACGGTGGACGACATCGTCGGGGAAGAGGCTCCGGCTGGGCAGTGGTGATGTGGCAGACGGAGGAGGGTGGGGTTTCGCGGCTGGAGCGGAGAGGTTATGGCGGCCTGGGATTTCGACTGGCGAAAAGGGGGCGATGGGAGGGGGTGAAGCATGACTTAGGGACGCGCTTGTCCAAAATGTAGGGTGTGTTACAAAAGTACCCTCCACTGATTTGAACTAGCGGCCCTTTCGGCTCAGGGTTAGAAGGGGGATTTCGCGTGTCGGGATTTGGCAGCTGGAGGGAGTTTTCGCGCGCGTTGTAATTTCGGGATAGCAAGGCGCGGGTTGTGAAGGCGCTAGTTTTGGGAGCACGATATCTGAATTTTCGGGATATAACAAGACGCGAGTTGAATTTTAGGGACAAGCCTAACGTGTAGTAATATTGTACTTGTACGTACCAAATCAATTCGCACTTCCCTCAACCAAAAATAAAATGAAAAAAATAAAACTATTCACACCACACAAAGAGAGAGTCTTGCCCCGTTTTACTATACAAATGCTATTCAAAGCTACTCCCTCCTTCCATCTATATAGGGCCTAATGCGTTTTTCGATGCTAACTTTGACCAAATATTAGAGCAATGATATATGACATGCAACTTACACAAAGCACACCGTTAACTTCGTCTGTGAAAGGTTCTTTCAATGATATAATTTTCACATTGTGCATGTCATGTACTATTAATCTTGTCAATAGTCAAAGGCGGTCTTAAAAATCTCATTACGCCCTATATAGATGGAAGGAGGGAGTATGAATCCATGTTATGTCCGATTAATTTTTTTCGCTTTGTTGTATAATGCATGTAACCTACTCATACCAACATTTTAGTGCATTCCAAATGTCTATACTACCGTTACAATTCGAACTAAATTTGAATTCGTTCTCTATTTCAATAAGAATCTACAATCATGATTGTTGCCAACTTCAACCAGCATTCGTGTATTACCTTAATAACACACCACATGATTACTATAGAGATAGATATGAACTATGTGTACTACAGGAACTCGAATTCTATTTTTTGAATACACTTGATGTTGATTCCAAATAATAGTACATTTGATGTACTAACTATATATTCATAATCTAAACCATGTTCCATATGTACACCGTGTTTATCACACAAAGTATAGTGCCCCGCACCCTACATTATGACAAGTATTTAGACCTGAGTTGCAAAAGCCACACATTAGCCCAAATTATAATCAATGTTGTACATTATGATATCTTCTTCAAGTATTCGTAGCCACCTTTTTATAATGAATTATGATCTTTGTTCGTCTTTTACACCTTCACGATCCTCTTCTATTTGTAGCTAGCTAGCGCTAATTTTCTATCGTGCATGCACACGCCCGCCCCCCTCACACACCCTTAGCGTCCCCTTCATCACACACGTTCATTATTTCTCTTTAGGTCGTCCACCAGCAGTGTGCGTAGGCCCCCGGCTCCTTCTTTCTGGCACACACCGGTCGATATACCTCTCTAGCCAAGTGTGCCTACAACAAACATATATATACTTCCCCTCTTCTCTTCTCACTGTCCATGCCCCCATATGTCTAATAAGATTCCACGCAGGTGCACACTCCCGCCCCTCTTTTCATTAGTCACATGCTCGCACACTCCTCCCCCCTCGACATGGTAGGCCTCTCGCACCACCTCCTAGCCACACTCTCTCCCCCTGTTTGCCTCTCCGAACCTTATTTGCTTCTAACACATGCAGGCGTGTATTTGAACTGATCTCCCTACATATATCCAGGTCGTCTATAATTCGTTTTCACCAAGCACCAATACACTTACCTCGCTAGTTATGTCTCTCCTTTTCTCGGACACACGACGGTTGATCTTCCTATGTAGTTACGCATGCTTACCACAACCATATCTTCTCCCCTCATCATCCTTGAATACCTCCCGACCCGTCTCTCACACACACGTGCATAGACAGATAGACATCACCCGCCCTCTCTTATTGATATTGCACTCATACCCTCCATTTTTCTAGCAGGCCTCTCCCACCGTTTGTGAGACGCCACTCCACCACCAACCCTCCGACGCTCTACCTTTGTCTTTTACCCAACCTTATTCCTCTGCTACACATATCCATGGATGTTGATCGATCTCCCTCAATACATAGCTAGGTCTCTCTCCTTCCCGGACATATACTAGTCGACCGGTCTCTACCCCC
>NC_041383.1:782455550-782460904 GCF_002162155.2 Triticum dicoccoides
ACGTTGTAGGTAGGTATCCATTCCACGGAGAAGAACTGCACCTCTGCCCTCTCAAATTCCATTAGGCCAGCCGCCCTATATCTTTGATGTGGGCAAACACAAATTCGATGGCACTCTTTATCGATCACGCAGCCACACACTACATCCCTTTTTCAATTCTATCGATATCTCACGTCCATGACTCCATTTCACACACATTGCATATGTTATGTTTTTCTGATTGAGATATCATCAACACATTGCCTCTGTTTCGCACAAGCCATCTCTCTCACACCCACCCACGTACGTACCTGCACCTAAAGAAGAAGTGCACGCAGGACGCACGTACTCACGTCTCGTTCCCGGCCACACCCGCGCGGGTACACGGTGGAGTTCGTTTCTGTACGAAAAGGCAGCCCACGTGATAATTTGATGCGTGTAGTGGTTGTTTACTCAAAGGAGGGTCAGGTACCATGCCTAGAATATAAAACAATTGCCGTGGGGAAAAATGGGTTTGTCTCTCGTGAGTCTCGTCACACAATCTCACACAAGGCCGCCGTGGCCTCTCTCTCTCTCAGTGTTGGTGAGTGATCCGGCCGCATCCCGTCCACCGGCGGAAAGGGAGGATGTGCATCGTCTCTCTGTTCGACGGTGTTGAGGCAGCTCGTCCCGATCTATGGTACCCGCCGTTCTCTCTGACCAAGCTCCGGCGCGGTAGGGCCTTCGCCACTTGCTCGCTGCTGCAGTATGGCAGATCCCGGCCGCTGGCGCCCTCCTAGTAACATCCCGATGACCCTCGGGTACAGCTTCCTCTGGCCTTGCTCCACTGCCCATCTTCCCACGTTGCTGCATGTGGATCTTCTTTTGTTGTTTGCTTAAATCGTATCTCGGCCGGCGTACTTTCCATCTTGCAATCTCGTCCTCAAACAATTTTTGATAAACCACCATGTGCTATCTTTCCCTTTTTACATGGAACATGCTTCTTTTTTGTCAGCGTATGTGTCTTCAACTCGTGTTATTGGGCAGTAATTGTTTCCTTTTGACCTCCTTCTGCAAACAGGGCTATCCATTTTCACCTCGTTGCTATTGCGACCTTTTGGTGAACTGCACAAATCACTTTTCTGAAGAGTGTTTTGTGCAGTTCCGCCAAAATGTCACACGGGCAACCTTTTTACATTTGTGTGGGACTGCGGAAATGGAGATTGATTTTGCTATCCTCCTCATCCAACTCCGTGCCTAATCTTCTCCGACAAGAAGTTAGTCCTAAAGAGAGATCATAGAGGTGATCGGCTTCTATTTATGTGTGTTATGTTTCATCATCTAGTTCCACTATTATTGTAATCACACTGACTGAATATCTTTGCAAATAGGGATGGTCCGCCCGATTTTAGTGGAGCTGCACAAAATGATCGGATTGTGGTGTCCTTCATACACCTCTTTTTTGGCTACAGAGCTGGGTGAAACTAGCTGCCAAGCAATGAACACTGTGCCAAGGAAATGGAGCCATGCCTACGAACAACATTGATCAATTATATTTTTTTCTTTATTTGTACACCTTCTCACAACCTTGAATTCAGTTGTGATGTGAATATTGCCGCTGATCTGCGAACCATTGAGATGCATTAGCCATGGTAGTTTCATTTGTATATGATGGAATTTTGTAACGAGATAATCTCGAGGCAAGACACATGAATCCTAAGTTGAAACCTTTTTTTTTCCTGCGGGAACCAGAGTTGAAACCTTCATAGCATCACAGTACAATTTCATCAAAATTATGCATACATATAAACAAATCCTGAAGGATTGATAGCAATGCCAGAAACAATTCAACTTTGTTTCGCCGACATGTTGGACATCCTTCATCCGGCTCCACCTGCCATGCAGCAATATTGAGTGCACAACACAACTTCAGGGAAAGATTCACCCCGGTCGTTGCGCCGCAGTAGTAATGACTAGTGAGCAGTCAAATCAGAGAACCCCACCTTCGCCACAGTAAGTTGCTCGGACGAAGCAACCATCATTTCTCTATTCCTTGAATCCGCTGGTACTCCCATATTCCCACAGTAAAGTTGCTCGGGCGAATCAACCATCACTATATCCGCTCACGTGTGATGACCACAGGAGCTATCCATTCAGATTGCATGTTAAAAAATAAAGGTCGATAACTAATGCGGCAAACTTTCAAAAAAAACTAATGTGGCACTTCGGGCCAACGCGGCCAGATCGCATTTTGCACGAGAAATTACACACCATGTTTCGTTGACATGTGGTCCCGTTCCAACATATCAGTGAGACGACGGCGAGTAGTAGGAGTATTTCTGAACCGACGTGTAGGCCGGGGCGCCCCATTGTGAACCGTGGCAAACTGGCAACCGTCCACCGATGCTTCGCCTTTCCCTCTCGATTTGGAACTGCTGTTGCACGCTCTTCCTCTCCCTCCTCCATTTTCCTTCATCCCTTCACGCTTTCTTCTGCCATTGTTCGATCGTGTTCTCCATGGAGGGAACAGGACGGAAACGACCCCATTACTCTTGCCCCGATCTGAGAGATGACGTGGTGGAGGAACTCATTGATCGATGCGACGTCATCACCTCGGCTAGCATGGCAGGTTAGTTCAAGCACATTCTTGACTCAACTAATAACATCATTACAAGGAACCCAAGAGTCAAGGAACGGTTTGATCTCCCCTATCTTCTTCGCCGTGACCCTGATGACCGGCGTCGTCACGACTGAGGCCTCGCCCTGTGCAAGTTGATGCCGCTTGATAATGATATGTATGATGTTAAGATGCCATCGCTTGAGGCCAAGGCCTGGGCAGGTGCAAATGGAGATTGGGTTGTTTACATTGGGTCCAACTGCGAGTGGGAACTTGTGAATGTGTACACTCGTGACCGGGTTCCACTTCCAACAATCTCAGCAGACTGCCCAAAGGTTGAGCACACCGGTATTGTACGCACGTTCAAATACAATCATGGTGACTGTCTTCTACGGAAGATAGCAATTTCTCGAGTTCCCACCCGCTCTTGGAATTACAACAACTATGAAGTTGTTGCTATCTTCGACAAGCTTGTTGCCATCGTTGCTGGTTTGACTCGATGGACATTGCTCAAAAATCAGTTTCTATACAGGGATGAGTACTGTGATGCAATTGAATACGAGGGCCTCTTGTGTTTGCTGCCACCACTTGTGGCACTGTTTTTGCATGGAATCGTTATGATTTCGGTACGTTTGTCTTCCACCATAATTATAATTGTTCCATCCACATGCATGCGGGTTAGCAAGTTTCCCTTTACTAATTAACCTTCTTCTTGTGTTTCCAAGGTCCTGTGAAAATTCCACCACCTGTACTTGAAAAAATTTATAACCAAGGGGGAGATGACGATGGTGATGACCATGATCATGAGGACGAGCAGCGCCCATATACTCGTTGGCGCCTGGCAACTAATTCCAATGAAACGTGCATTGCATTAGGTTATCGAATGAGGCCAATCATCAACAATAGTAGTACACTATTTGTACTAGCTTCACATGCTTCGGCCCTGTTTGGATACTAAACACAGTTAGAGTTAGAGTTATTTTCTAACCAAATCTAACCCAAATAAGCATCTCTCCACCGGGATAGTTGGGTTAGATGGAACTAACCCACTCTAACCCTCCCTGTTTGGGTACTTTTGGGTTATTTGAGCCCCAAACTAACCCAAACTAGCTCTAACCCCATGATCCAAACAGGGCCTTCGCGCGTCATGCGGGTGTTTTTACTGTAGCCATATTGTACTACGTAACCAGCAACTCGAATCCTCGATACTAGTAGTACTATATAGTACTAGTAAGTAGTAGGAGTAGTAGGGTGGCATGGGCCAGAACAAGCATTCACGTCCAGGAGTACGACACACGCCACCAGCACGACTTCCATCTGACACCATATTTCTTGGAGTCCGTGCTAGAGCAATCTCTTCAACCTCATCGTTTCTCTAACTCAGCCATCGCGCGGCGGGCGAGGTGGGGGTTTTCCGATAGTCGGTTTCCTTAACTGCGGTCCCACTTGTAAGGCCAACTCCAACGCTCTATCAATATATGGATGTACTCTTCTTCCCAATCGAAAACTTGCATCCATTCTACTCCCTCCGTTCTACTACCTCCTTCCTGGTTTATAGGTCCCCTTTGTAGTTTGTGTCAAATTTTGACTAAAAATTTAACTAACAAAATGTTAATGCATGTCAAGAAAAATTATCTCATTGGATTTGTATTTGAACATAGTTTTCAAAAATATAATATTTGGTGACATGCGTAAACATTTTGTTAGTTTAATCTATGGTCAAAATTTGGCTCGAAATATAATGGGGACCAATAAACCCGGACTGAGGTAGTATTTGTCAAAATATATATGTATCTAGACATGTTTTAGCATATAGGCACATCCATTTTTGGACAAATGGAAGTCAAGTATTTTGGAACGGAGGGAGTACACAATAAAAAATTTAAGTTAGCACAACTAGTCTAATCCGAGAGCACAACCGAATATTTGGTCGGGTTGTTCCTCCTTTTGCCGACACGTGGGACATCCAGCATCCAGGTCGTGTCATGAAAGAAAATAGAGTGGTAGTTGATAAGTTGAAGCCACGAGATGTGCATCTTGGGTTAAACTGTAAATAGAAATCTTACTACTCTTGAGTAACTCCAAAAGCGGCCATCGAAGATCTTTCTTGGATTTGTTTTTCATCACCAGCACATCGAGGTGAAAGATGTGCAGGTTCAGTGGGTCCGCTTGCGTTTTCACTGACATGTGGGACCGCATGTGATCAAACATACGATGGGCTCCGAGCGTCCGCTGGCTGGCTGAGAAGAGAGATAGAGGAGTGCTGAGCACGGACTGCAGGAAATTTGTTCTACGTAACCAACACCTTGATATTCGCGTGTGGTTGTTTCTAGAATAAAAAAAAGGAGGTACCTCTACTTATGTTACTCCCACTACGCCTAGCCTAAGGTTAGTAGGTGACCTTGCGCTTGGCTCTTCGCCTCTTCCGGAAGTCGATGGTTCTACAGTAGTGCTTCCGGCAATCTGACACCAAATGAGTTGTTGCACGTCCACCGCTTGTAAGCAAAAGTTTCTCCTTGTGCTGCGAGCCACCACGCACACGTTGGCGAGGGAGAAGGCGTAAGCAAGCTTCTCGTCGTTCTACGAGTTGATGGGACACATCAAAGTTATTTACTAGTAGTACGTACTCTCTCCAAAAAAGGGTTGACCATGTCATTGCTACCATCCCGTGCTCCGTCGTTGAGTACGTGCACTATTCACGTGCCATTCACGTGTCATCGAGGAGAAAAAATATTGCGTAGGTGCCATCGAAGTGCACGACTCACTTACGGAAAAGGGT